>NW_027098455.1:0-120000 GCF_019320115.1 Miscanthus floridulus | reverse complement strand
CTGTATAGGAAAGATTAGCAAACTGAAGAAGCTCCAGAGGTCTAGCCCATCTCTACTCCATGGCTTCTAGATGGATCTCCACTCCCTAATCCAAGCCCATTTAAAGTTAATTAGACACGCGTCGTTAATTATATATATATATATATATATATATATATATATATATATATATATAATATATATATATATATATATATATATAGAGAGAGAGAGAGAGAGAGAGAGAAATGGTGCCAACTAGTAGTGACAACCATATATGAAATTAAGAAGCAATAGAGTACCTTGGCAACTTGCTACATTGTATCTCCTACAACTAAAAAGAACAAAGCGTGGACACTTTTTGGTGCGACATTTGTTTTGGGTCTTCCTCTCTGCCAATGACGTGCGACCGCGACTCTTCTTCTTTCAAAGCGCCGGTAGGTGGGACCGAATCGTCGGTCTCGTCGCGCCCACTCCTCCTCGTGCGACGCCTCCTCCTCCTCCCTCCTCGTGCGATGCCCTCGCGAGACCACGAGACCGCGGCCTCCTCCTCGCGACGCCGCCGCCTCGTGCGATGCCCTCGCGAGACCTCGCGACACCGTGGCCTCCTCCTCGCGACCTCTGCTCCATCCTCCTCAATCCCGATCCATCGATCGGCCTGACGCCACCGGACGCCGGAGTTGCGCCGCCGACCTGACGCCACCGGACGCCGCCACCTCCACGATCACCCGCCGCTGCCCCGACGCGACGCAGCAGGATCGCCGGTGTGCCAATCCCTTCTCATCCCTTCCTGCTGTGCGAAAGTGCGAAACGAGCATCGAACCCAGTCCTTCGACGACGCCGGACGAGGTCGCCTCCACGATAGCCCGCCGGGCGTTCCTGCTGTGCGAAAGTGTGAAACTGAGCACCGAACCCTAACTTAAGCTAATTGGCTATTTTTTATTCAGCACTGATCTAATTGCATGTGTCTACAGTATTATGCCAGCTAACTTCGATCCCTTCCAAAGATTATCATGCGTACATGTGCACACCCATGTCCTTTACTGGATCTGCGCCTGCAGTCTTCGATCCCTTCCAAAGCTTATCATGCGTACACGTTCACACCCATGCCCTTTACTGGATCTGCGTCTGCAGATCTGTGTGCTTTGCACTGAATGTTCCTAGCCCTTCTACTCTTCATCCTCCCCATCTTGGTGGCATTTGGATAGATAGTGCAAATGGGATCAAGATATGTGGTTTTCTGGCTTGGGTGCAACTACTGATGTTGAAATTTAGATGGACATTCTCAGATACATTTTTTTCTCAACATGGATTCAATGTGTACATGTTCCTGTATCTTTAGCCTCAGTTTAAGCTCACGAAGCTATGGAGCCTAATGATTTTTTTAACTTCAACTTCACTTTAAACTCATGAAGCTATGGAGCATGATGATCTTTTAATTTGCCGCTAACAGTTTACGCTCATGTAGCGATGGAGCATAACGTCTGACTAGGTATGGAACATCATCCTAAATCAATCTTGACTATTACGAAATATTTCATTAGAAGTAATTTATTCATGTCTGTTATGTATGGAACTTGAATAAGAGCAACATGATTTGGTAAAGGTAGACCAATTAATTGACGTATCATGTATCAAGTCTATTTGCATATCTATTAGCTCTCGCACAAATATCCTCTGTGCGGGTATCTTGACCTTTTCTTTGTCTTGCAGCACAAAATATGTCAATATGATCCATCTGGTCACAAGTTAGTAACACCAAGTTATTCGTCTGCTACATTGCCCATCATACCTGGCAAACTGACATTGAGAACCTATTCAGTAAATATGGGAGGTGAGTAAATTAGTTTTGAACTTTTTTTTAATGCAACAAATTAATTCTGAACTTACAACTTAGATTTTTGTATTCCTGTGGCAGTGGCTCCTGAATGAATTTGGGCTGGTTGGTTAAACTTCTTTTCTGAATTTTTTTTTGGTTACAAGTGTTCCCCACTAACTATAATTGGTTCTCTAAATGTTCGCTAAAAGTGAGCCATGTTACTAGAAATATGGATCTACTGCAAACTATTAAGACATTTAGTATAATCAATAGTATAAATTCCTATTGACATGCTCTATTTAGCTCACTAACAAAAAAAAAGATGCTTCCTGTAGCTACATTAGTGCTCCATAATTTGATCACTTCTGGCCTTCCACACACGTTCTCATATATTTTTTTCTCATATGGATTATAATGTTGGGTTCTTGGCTGTTTGCACTCTGAATGGATTTTTTGGTGCATGTCATGAAAGGTACACAAATTATCCTTCTGGCCTACTTCTCATATTTTTTGACTCATGCAACAATGTGGAGTTAAACCAAGATATCTCAGCCCCTGAATGTTTTCATGACCTCGCTTCTAGAGCTGACCTCAAGCCATTCTCGGATGACACCCAGATAATGCTTGATAATTTTTTGTTTGAGTAATTACAGCATGCATATTTATTAACGAAAAAAATTGGATTGTGGCATCCGTTATGTTTTTTTTTGTACAGATACTGCACATTTGTAAATCCCGCTAGATAAATAGTTTGGCAGGGTTTTCTTTTGTTAATGGCATGGGATTCATAGTTTTTATTATAATTGCAGGAAAAGTGCATTCAGTCGTCATTGGTGATTGTCACTGATGTTAGCAGTTAGCACTGTCTCTGTGGTTTTCTTATTTGAGTTAGCTCGTTTATTCATCGTGCACTGGGAATTGTTTTACTATGCCATCACACGGACACGGTATATTTAATTTTTTGAGAAAAAAAATGATGGTGATACGATTGTATGCTCATTCTACATTGTGGCTCTGCCACTGTAATATTAGATTTTGTTGAGCTGGATTTACAGCCTAGCATCTAGACCATCCTGGGCCGAGAGTGGCCCGTGCGGAAGGGAGAGCTGGTTTTAGATTTAAATTAGTAGTTTCAGAGTCACTGGTTTCAGATTTCAGAATAGCAATATCAATATATTTGATGGCCGATTACACATGTGATGTGGTAATAAGTAGTTTCAGAGTAATTGTGGCCGATCTGCATTTGCATCACTGTCGATTCTGCAGAATTGGGAACTAGAAAAGGCAGGCAGCCATGGCGTAGGTCGGTAGGTGCAAACTGGCCATGGCCTAGGAGCAGCTTGGTGCACATGCACACAGTTGGCCTAATTATGCCCCGTCACTGGTGTCTAGGGGCCAGCCCCCCTCACTTGAACAGATACAAAGTTCAGGAACCTCTTTCACTTGCAGCCTATGCTTGATCAGAAGGTACTATAAATAGCAAGAGATATTTGGTTTCTAACTGTTTTGCGTTTGTCTTGAGATGCATCCAATTTGACTGTTGATCAAGGTGATGTGCAGTACTACATCATTTGGTTTGTGTCGACTTTACTGAAGACTTGCATATCTGTGCCTCCTAACACAAATTACCTGTAAAAAATAGAAAAAAAGGCAGAGAAATTTGTCAGGGCTCCCACTAAATTTTGGGTACCTTACTTTCCAAATAAATTTCCTTGCAAGAAATCTTAGTTGTCTTATGCACTATCCTGAGCTGTTCATTTAGAACATTAAGAAAACTGCAGAGAATATTGACAAGGCTGCAAACGAGCTTCCCCATGCTAATTTGTTCAGACTAAACAAATACACATTTTGTTTAAAAAAATTAAGTATGGCTGGGCACTTCCAACAAAAACTTATAGAACAGGGACCTGACAAGTAGCTCTTTTGTTTATTTGGATCAAATAGTGACAGGCAAAATTGATTTATTCTTTTGCGGCCAAGAAAAAATAGCAATTGCATAAGTTTTTTTTGTAACCTGACAAAGCTGATCCATAGTTTGCAATGATGTGCTTTCACAACACTTTTGGACCTAATATTATCAATGTAATATGAGACACCAGGAACTTTATATTTATCAAAGCTAACTCTTTTGGTTGTACTTTGTTTCTTTTTTTTCAGATTGGTTTTATTAACTTAGAGAATGAAGACTTCGAAGGGCAGGCCTGGTGCAGTGGTGAGAGCTGTCTCACTGAGTCACCAGGTCGCGGGTTCGAAGCAGCCTCTCCGCAGATTTTGCGGAGGGAAGGCTTGCCTCGCTTTTTTCCTTCCCCAGACCCCACTCATGTGGAAGCCTCCGGCACTGGGTCTGCCCTTTAGAGAATGAAGACTTCGCCAAGGATACTGTAGATACCACACAGGCTAACCTACAGCTACAGGTACATTTTTTAAAAAACAAAAAAAGAAGGCAGTACAATTTGACACCGGAGTGCAGAGTTTATAAAAGACTTGAGAGAAAAAACGGAGTGCCACTCAACTTAGAAAGGAGAAGAAGAAAGAAAACAAAGGAGGCAGCAACAGCTACAGGGAGAGGAAGCTAATTACAAGAAGTCAAACCAGAGCTGGATCAAGGTCTTAAAAACTTCCTTTAATCTAAGGGACTGAGAACCTAAAGGTAGCCTTATTTGTCCATTACATGAACACTCTTTTGTAATTTTAAGATCATAGCTTTAAGAGTGACTGATGCCTTGAATGCAGGATGCCTTGCACAATGAAAATCATGATAGAATAGGGTGTCGCTGTGATTTTCTCAGTGGCATTTTAAGTAAAATTTACTTTGCTTTTGTCTTCATGTAGTTAATTATTGGTTTCCTACGTGTCCTTAGTTGCATCGCTTGTAGTTTTATAGTCAACCATGATGTCTTCTTTTGAATTGACAATGATATGCATGAATAAGAACCTATATACTCCCTCCATTTGTTTTTAGTTTTCCCTACTAAGAAATAACGTAATAGTTGTTTGGTTCCTTATGGTTTATATTTTTCAAGGTAATGCCTAAATGAATTTTAAGGGGATATCTTTTATCATATTTTGTTACTCTGCACTGCTTGTTCATGGTGATAGGTTCCATTAATTTTCAGTCCTTGATATAATTTGGCTTTACTAACGTTCTATCTGAACAACTGATTGTACATGAGGAGGTAATTGCTGCAGGTCAATGTTGTAAAGGACCCGTGACAACAAGTTGGAGATCCAAGCACTTGCGAAAAGAAGTATCATAAAAAAGCCATGCATTATCGGATCACATAACTAATGCTATAAGAAGTATTGTGAGTTCCACACTTAAAACTTGTTGGCATCTGCACAGTGAAAATTCTTAGGCTCAATTCAGCTACAGTTCTACTCGAGCGGTCCAGGGCCGTGCATGAGAAGAAGTAATCATCCCAACTCTTGCATTGGATGGGATGCCTTACTCTGAGATTGGCATCTCTAATGAAGTCAAGGAACACGTAATATACATGCATTATTTGCCAACATTTGGTAAAATAAAATGATTCATCGTGTCTCTTTTTGATGCAAACCGCAACTATTTTGGTGATTTCAGGGTGACCTCATCAATGCACAAGGACATGGAACTCTCCATGGATTTTACGATGATACTCCAGAACTAGGAGGAAGCAAATGCAGATAGAGCTATATTGGAAACGCTAGCCAAGAAACTCAAGATGCAAAGCCTGGTGAATTTTATAGCAACTATGGCCATTAAAAAGCTCATAAACGAGAGGAATGGCCACCAACCAGAAAGCACCAAGCACATAATAGAACTCCTCAACAAGTTCAAGGAGATTACAGGCATCGACGAAAAGAACATCCTTGGGATGTCTCCATACCAAAATATCTAGAGAAATGCCCATCTTTGATGATCCCTAATGAATTTCTCTGTCCAATATCACCAGATCATTACTGACCTTGTCATCATTGCAAGCGTGAGGGTATGCTTTGTGCTATGCCATTCATGTTTCCTGATTGCAAAGCGGGATTTATTGTCTCACAGTCCATATTTCACCTGATTTGCAGACTAAAGAGAGAAGAAGTATCAGAAGTGGTTAGATGCTGGCCAGTGGACATGCCCAAAGACACAGCAACTATTAGCTAACTGCAAGAGGTTTCAGGTTCCAGCCCGCGGAAGTGCGGAATTAACTTTGCTCCCGTAAAGATGTCTTTTGACCTTGAACATAGAAAGTGGGGTCACAGCCAATAAAAAATGTTTGGCTGTGATAAAGAATACAATTGAGCCTGCAATAGTGGGCTCAATTCCAGACTGTGACACGGTCATAGAGTACTTAGAAAGAATAAAGAGTCAGTTCACTGGCTCTTCAAAGACATATGCAACCCAGCTGATCAAGCAGCTGGTGACAGAAAGGTACTCTGGTGGCGGCAGTGGCATTAGAGAGCACATACTGAGAATAAGCAATTTGGCATCTAAGCTCAAACCAATGGATTTGGCTCACAAGGATGAGTTCCTTATTCATTTGATTTTTGCTTCTTTGCCAAAAGAATTTGACACTTTTGTTGTTAATTACAACATACAACCCGAGAAATAGGATTTAGAAAAGCTCATAGCCATATGTGTGCAGGAGGAGGAAAGAATAAAAGTTTCACAGGGTGGTACTATCAACTACCTAAAAGATAATAAGAAAAAGAACTATAATAACAGTTCTTCCTCCAAGTCACCTGGAAAGGGTCCCATGCAATAGTCTCAGAACAAGCAATTCCCAGTGGAGAAAGACCAGTGTCTCTATTGTAAGAAGACGGGACATTATAAGAAAAATTATCCCGATTTCCTAAAGATGATTATGAAAAATAAAGGTGAGAACATTATTACGTTCGTAAATGAATCCTTGTATGTCAAGTTTTCAAAATCCACTTGGTGGATTGATTCAGGTGTAACTATTCATGTTGCTAACTCTTTACAGGGATTCCGTTCGATGAGAACTTTGCAAAGAAGCGAAAGTTTCATTAAAGTTGCAAATGGAGTACAAGCAGATATTGAGGCCGTTGGTGATCTTCCGCTAGAGCTTGGTGATGGCTTCATACTTTTTCTTAGAGATGTTCTTTATGTACCTTCTTTGCAAAGAAACTTGATTAGTGTGTCAAAGTTGGACCATGATGGTTATGATTGCCATTTTAGAAATGGCAAATGTCAGATATTGTTTAATAATAGATGTATTTGTCTTGCCTTCCGACAAGACGGGCTTTATTTGTTATCACTTCATGAAAATGTGAATTCCGTATGTGATGTGAATGAGAAAGTATCCTCATCGAACAATGCAAACAGAAAACGAACGAGAGCTCACGATGCGTTGTCGAAATTATGACACTGTCGTTTAGGCCATATTTCGAGGGGGAGAATAGAAAGACTAGTTAAGAATGATATTCTTCCTCCATTAGAGATCTCAGATTTAGAACAATGTAGAGATTGCATAAAAGGAAAGTATGTAAAGAAAATTAAGAAAGATGCCAAACGAAGCGCAGGAATTCTACAGATTATTCACACAGACATCTGTGGTCCCTTTCCTGTAAAGAGTGTGGATGGTTTTGATTCATTCATAACATTCACAGATGATTACTCCCGTTATGGCTACATTTATCCAATCAAAGAAAGAACAGAAGCATTGGATAAATTTAAGATATTTAAGGCAGAAGTTGAAAACCAACACAATTTAAAGATTAAGATAGTCAGGTCCGACCGTGGGGGGAGTACTACGGTCGGCATACCCCATATGGCCAAGTTCCTGGACCTTTTGCAAGGTTCTTACAGGAGAATGGCATAGTAGCCCAGTATTCTACATCGGGCGAACCTCAGCAGAATGGAGTAGCTGAAAGGCGCAATCGTACCCTGATGGATATGGTGCGCAGTATGATAAGTTACTCCACCTTACCGATGAGCCTGTGGATGGAGGCGTTAAAAACCACCATTCATATTCTCAATAGAGTACCAAGTAAGTCGGTGCCCAAAACACCGTATGAGTTGTGGATAGGAAGAGTACCCTCACTAAATCGCTTACATGTGTGGGGGAGTCCTGCTGAGGCTAAAGTATTTAACCCAAACATTGGGAAGTTAGATCCCAAAATAGTAAGTTGCCATTTCATTGGCTACCTAGAAAAGTCAAAAGGTTTTCGTTTCTACTGTCCAGATAGACATACAAAGTTTGGGGAAACGAGACACGCTGTCTTCCTAGAGGATGAAATGATGAGGGGGAGCATGGTAGCTCGAGAAATTGATCTTGAGGAGAAACGGGTGTATGCACCCACTCCGATGGTTCAGGAGCCATTTTTTGAGCTACCTGCTGCTGCTACACCTACAATGCAAGATGTTGTGGTGCCAGCACCTGTTGTTATTCCTCCTATGGCAACAACGAATGAGGATGAGGAACCCATGGTTCAGAATCCTACAGAACCTGTTGCCACACATGAGGGAGAGCAACAACAGCCTCAAACAAAAAATGTGCCAAATGTAGAGGCCCTTAGAAGGTCTCAAAGAGTTAGAAGATCAACTATTTCTGATGATTATGAAATCTATAATACTGAAGAGTTTCATATGGAGGGTGATCCCACCTCGTATGAAGAAGCCATGAGAAGCGAACACTCATCAAAGTGGTTGAAAGCTATGAAAGATGAAATGGAATCTATGAGTACCAATGGTGTTTGGAATTTAGAACAAATTCCTAAAAGAGCCAAAACAGTAGGCTGCAAATGGGTCTACAAAACAAAATATGACTCCAGAGGGAATATAGAAAGGTTTAAAGCGCGACTTGTGGCGAAAGGTTTTACACAAAGAGAGGGGTTAGATTACAATAAGACATTTTCTCCAGTCTCATGTAAGGATTCTCTCAGAATTATAATGGCATTAGTGGCACATTATGATTTAGAATTACATCAGATGGACGTAAAGACGGCATTCCTAAATGGAGATTTAGAGGAAAATGATTACATGGCACAACCAAAAGGTTTTGTTGTAGAAGGAAAGGAAAGAATGGGTTGCCGCCTAAAGAAATCCATTTATGGATTGAAGCAAGCTTCAAGACAGTGGAACTTGAAGTTTGACAGAACAATAAAGAATTTTGGGTTTAAAGAGAATGTTGAGGACAATTGCATTTATGCAAAGTTTAAGAATGGGAGATTTATTTTCCTCGTTCTGTATGTGGATGACATTCTACTTGCTAGTAGTGATGTGAGTCTGCTGCAGGAGACAAAGAAGTTTTTGTCCTTAAAGTTTGACATGAAAGACCTTGGTGAAGCATCATATGTTTTGGGCATAGAAATTCACCGAGATAGAAGAAAGGGGGGTATTAGGACTGTCACAAAAGGCATACATAGAAAAATTATTCAAGAAATTCAAAATGCATAAATGTAGTCCATCGCCTGCTTCTATAGTCAAGGGCGATAGATATGGGGATTTTCAATGCCCCAGGAACCAGTACGAGCTCGATCAAATGAAAGCGGTTTCATATGCTTCAGCTGTCGGAAGCTTACAGTATGCTCAAGTGTGTACGCGCCCTGACTTAGCTTTTGTTACCGGGTTGCTTGGCAGATTTCAGAGTAATCCAGGAATGGAACACTGGAAATTGGTAAAGAAAGTCTTGCGATATTTGCAAGGTACGAAAGGCCTCATGTTGACGTATAGAATATCAGAATCTCTCCAATTGGTGGGATACTCGGATTCTGATTATGTGGGAGATGATAGAAAATCCACGTCGGGATATGTATTCACTCTCGCAGGAGGAGCTATTTCATGGAAAAGCTCAAAGCAAACTGTCACTACATCATCCACAATATATGCCGAGTTTGTAGCATGTTATGAGGCATCGCGGCAGGTGAACTGGCTAAAGAAGTTCATACCCGGTTTAAAAGTGGTTGACGACATCAATAGACCACTGAAGTTATACTACGATAATAATCCAGCAGTACAGTATGCTCACAACAATAGGTCAAGTGGTGCTGCCAAACACATTGACATAAAGTATTATGTTGTGAAGGATAGAGTCCGGGATCAAATGATAAGTCTTGAGCATATAAGTACCAAAAAGATGCTTGCGGATCCGCTTACAAAAGGCTTACCACCCAACATGTTCAGAGAATATGTAGCCGGCATGGGTTTAAGGGAAAGCCTATGATTCCTGGACTATAAAGGGCCCAAAAGTTAAAGTATCTATTTCAGATCAGAGACGTGCATTGTAGCTGTTAAATCTATCGGCGATTGACCGTGACGATGAAACATGCTCTATGCATCATCTGTGAAGAAATGAGAAAAGAGAAAAGGATTGAAGTTTAAAGTTTAAAGATAAAAGTAATAGTGTGAGATCAAGGGGGAGAATGTTGGAATGATCTCCCAACCAATAAGCCCAACGGCCTATTGGGCCTTGGTCACGCGCCCTGATCGGGGGCGCACAACCCTACATGGTTGATAGGCCCCCGTCGCACTGCGCTATATAAAGTGGTGGGGGCCGGCGGCTCATGGTACGAGGTTCATCGCCGAGCTACAGGCCCCACCGTACAAACCCTAACCCGATCACGAGGGGAGCGCAGCCAGCGACGGGAAGCCGCCATCGTCTTCACCGTCGGCCTCACTACGCCACCACTGCATCACCGGACTTCACCAACTCTTCCCCGACCATCGCTGCCCGTGTGTAGAGCTTCACCGACAGAACGAGATGGCCGGATCCTCCTCGACAGCGCCCTCCGATGGTCTGTACACTCCCATCCACTATCCTCTCTCTATCATTCTGTAGTACGGTTCATTAGGATTTCTACTTGTTCATCTCAAATACAAAGAACCACCCGACTAGATACTACTCTAGGTGATCTTTGGGACTAACAATTACTACAAATTAATGGGAGGAAGTTGCTTGATCATGTGTGTACGTACCTGGAGAAGAAAGCCAGAAGTAAATAGGTGATCACGTCGGCTTAGCTCACCGGAGAAACGTGCCCCTCAGGTGACGCCTCTTGTAGTACTTGGAATGGCTCGGCTCCATGTGTAGTGCGGGCTAAATCAACAAGCGCATGAGCGGTGGCTTCTGTGTGTTGGCTCTATGTCCGGTGTTTGAGTTGGTCCTATGACGTGATTTTTTTTGGCACCATTGGTGCCTGTACATAAAACTCTATATCCTTTTTAATTGAACGGCAGACAGTGTGCCAGCCCCCCCCTTGGCTCCGCCAGTGGCGGCGGAGCTCCTGCCTTTACTTTAAAAAAAATGACTCGGCTCGAAGAGGGTGGCGTGGTGGCCAGACTCCATCCCGTCCCACTCCAGCTTGTCCCACCAATCCTTCTCGCAGTCCACAGCCACAAGGCGACCATCTTCGCGGCAGCGACTGCCAGTGGCCGGGAGATGCCTCAGGCTCCAGCATCCTCTGATATAGATGGTCTCGAGCTTGGGAGCAAACATCTTGGCCTGGCATATCTGTTGCAGACTCTGGAGCTCATACAGGTGCAGGCTCTTGAGGTTTGAGAATTCCAGCATGCCTTTTTCATCCAAGGCCTCTATTTTCTCCAGAAACTCTTGCTCCATGTGGAACACCTGTCTGAGGTCACCGCAACAGTGTATGTGGAGAGTCTCCAGCACCTTGGATAAGGTATTGTTCGAAGCCATCGGGAGGACATATCTGACCCTCGGGCAGAAGTGCAGATGAATAGCCCGCAGTTGTGTAAACGATAAATCACTTGCATCCAACCTTGGATTTCTTGGTCTGCTCCAAATAGAACGGGCCATCAAGAGATGAGCCGCCCAAAAGATTTCCATCTGAGAGAAACATCTCCAATAATAGTTAGTCGCGAAGACAATGTCCAACTTGGGGCATCTCTCCACCCAGCACCACTTGAGCCCATTCATTATTCGCCAATAATTTGTCGTGGGGATAAAAATGTGTTCAGGGGCAACACCAGTGATGGAACTGTCATGCACGTGCAAGGACTGGACTCTATTCATCACTTGGCATATTGCAATATTGCATTCCTTGCCCGTGTGCTGGACTTGTCGGTGACGTCACCAATTCCCTCGCCAATCTCTATGTGCAAGTCTAGCGGCAGAAATTGCGTCGAGGAGCTGTTGTTGCTGACATCGATCTTTGCAGATATCTGTTCAATGTTGATGTCATGGTAGGTTAATGACTTCGGCAGAGACTCAGCATCAGCTTGTTGGCCCCTGGATCTCTGGTACGGGTGAGCCGACCACTCACCAGCGTTGCCGACCACACACTATGGCTAGAGGTAGAAGAAGGGAGGGAGAACAGAGCGCGCACACACAGCACAAGCACCAGCGTTGGCCGGAGCTCTGTAGAGGAGATGACAAAACTGAACTCGCTCTCTTTACTGAGTTGCAGTGGGAAACTATATATACAACTCTACCCATCTAATTCTAGTACACAGGCATGTGAGGCTACCATGCTGCTACAGTGACTAGATATGACAGCAGGGCTGACTTTGGCGCCTGCCCCTGCAACGGCTATAGTGCAGCAGCAGGGAGCCCTTTTCGCCGCCTGCCCCCTGCCGCGCGTTCACACAGGGGAGCAGTAGATTACTTAACAATTCTTCCCCTGATCCTACTGCTAACCCCCCTGATCATGCTGCTAACCCTAGAACCCCCTCCATGCCGATCAACTTCTTTAGCTTCGTGAACCGAAGACGGCCGAGCGGCTTGATGAGGACGTCCGCAAGTTGCCGACCAGTTTCGACGAACTCGATAACGATCTGCCCTCCATCGATACAGCCCCTGAGGAAGTGGAACTTAACGTCGATGTGTTTGCCCCGGTCGTGGAGAACTGGATTCCTCGCGAGGGCGATGGCGGGCTGGTTGTCCACCATCAGTGCTGGTGGGTGAGCTTCCACACCGATCAGCTCGCCCAGTAGCCGACGCAGCCACACAGCTTGGCACGCCGCTATGGCCGCCGCCACGTACTCCGCCTCGCACGTAGACAGAGCCACCACCTTCTGTTTCAGCGATAGCCATGAGATTGGAGCCGACCCGAGGAAAACGAGCACGCTAGAGGTGCTCCGCCGTCCGTCGATGTCCCCCGCCATGTCTACATCACTGAACACAGTGAGCTGCAGCCTACTTCCTCCGGTCTTAGGGAAGACGATCACCTGATCCACCATTCCCTTGACGTAGCGCAGCAGCCGCTTCACTGTAGCCCAGTGATCCTCTCAGGGATCCTCCATGAAGCGACGGACGTAGCCCACGGCGAACGCAATGTTCGGCCTCATGTGGGCTAGGTAGCGTAGACCGTCAACGATACTCCGGTAGAGTGTTGCATCTATCTTTGCCGTGGTACTAGCCTTCGTCAGCTTTAGTCACTCCTCCATCGGAGTCACGCACGGCTTGCACTCAGCCATGCCGCTCCGCTCCAACAGCTTCGAGGCATACGCGCTCTGACCGAGCGTGAGCACCTTGTTCCCCTGTCTCACCTCGATGCCGAGCTAGTAGGAGAGCACGCCGAGATCGCTCATTCAAAAACGAGTCGCCATCTCGCACTTGAAGCTATCGATGTCCTCTGCACGCGTGCCGGTGATGATCAAGTCATCCACATAGATGTCGCCGACAAACTCCTTCCCCTATCGCCGCATGTAGAGCGTGTGCTCGATTGCGCACCGCGTGAACCCAAGCTCGCCTAGCGTGGCGTCAAGCTTGGCGTTCCATGCTTGTGGGACCTGTCGCAGCCCGTAGAGCTCCTTGCGTAGTCGGAGCACCCTGTGCTCTGCTCCCTTGATGGAGAAACCCAGAGGTTATCTGATGAAGACTGTCTCCGCCAGCTCGCCATTGAGGAAGGCTGATTTTATGTCCAGGTGATGGACGCGCCAGTCCTTTACTGCTACCAAAGTCAGCAGCAGTCGGATAGACTCCATGCACGCTACCGGCGCAAAGACTTCTCGAAGTTGATGCCCTCGCGCTAGATAAAACCTCGGGCGACGAGGCGCGCCTTGTGTTTGACAATGGCGCCGCTCTCATCCCGCTTGACCTTGTATACCCACTTCAGGCCGATCGGATGGCATCCTAGAGGTGGATCGAAGAGCTCCCATGTCTTGTTTTCCTTGATCGCCTTCATCTCTTCCAGCATCGCCCATCGCCAATTTGCATCGCGCTCGGCCAGCGTGAACCTAGGTGGTTCTTCTGCACTGACAAGAAACAGCTCTGGGTCATTGAGCAGCCGACCCGCCAGGCCTGAGGGCCCTGTGCTGCCGATGATGTCGTCCAGACTGTGGAATCGCACCTCCTCACCGTCGTGGAAGGCATCCACGAACTCAGTGATGTCACTTGGAGGTGAGGTGAACTCGATCGGCGTCGATAGAGTTCCCTGTTCCGCCAGAGTGGTCGACACAGCACCTAGAGTGCTCGGCACCCCGACTGTAGTGCTCGGCACTACTCCTGGACCGTTCATCACCACTCCTAGAGTGGTCAGCACCACTACAGGAGTTCTCAGCACTAGTCTTGGAGTGGTCGGCACCACTGCAAGACCTCTCGGCTCTGCTACGGGAGCGTTCGGCACCCATCCTGGAGTGGTCGGCACCACTGCAGGACCACTCGGCACCACTCCTAGAGTGCTCGGCACCACCCCAAGAGTGCTCGGCTTTGTTGCTGGAGTGGTCGGCACCTCCTCTCCATCATCTCCACCACCGTTGATGACCAAGTGCTCGACGATGAAAGTGCTGGTGAAGCCGCCATCTTCCCCCGTGCCCGGATTGTCCTAGTCCCAGGCTGCCTTCTCATTGAACACCACGTCGAGCGAGACAACCACCTTGCCTCCATGTGGGTCATAGAGCTGGTATGCCTTGGTACCTTCCGCGTAGCCTAGGAGCACCATCGGTGTGCTCCTATCCTCTAGCTTGGTGAGGACCAGCTTCATCTTCTTGACATGGCCGATGCAGCCAAATGTTCGAAGGAAGGACACGCTCGGCTTGTGCCCATACCAAGCTTCGAACGGTGTCTTGCCCTTTAGGGCCTTGGTGGGCGCGCGGTTGAAGATGAACACCGCCGTGGTCACCGCCTCACCCAGAACCTTGCCAGCATGCTCTTGGCCTTCATCATGGATCGAGCCATGCCGACCACTATCTGGTTCCACCGCTCCACCACGCCATTCTGCTGTGCCGAGTATGGCGCGGTGTGGTGTCGCACCACACCCTGATCCGCGCAGTACGCAGCGAACTCCACCGAAGTGACTTCGCCGCCCCGATCAGTCCACAGCATGCGCAACTTCTTGCCGCTCTCCGCCTTCGCGTGTGCCTTGAACTTTTTGATCGCCTCCGCCGCCTCGTGCTTGCTCGTCAGGAGTTGCAGCCACATATAGCGACTACAATCATCTATGAGCAGGAGGAAGTACCACCGACCACCGTTTGTGGCCGGCGTGATTGGCCCGCAGAGACGGCCATGGACGAGCTTGAGAGCGTCCGCCACGTGATATTTGGCTGCCTTTGGGAACGGCAGCCTCCTCTACTTCCTGGCCAGGTAGCTATCACACAGCTCGCCTCCGTGCTTGATGTGGGGCAGCCCTCGGACCATCTTCTCCAGCCGACCGAGCACGTCGAAGCTGAGATGGCCGAACCAGGCATGCCACAGCCATGGCTCCTCGGTGTGCTGTGCTGCCAGGCACACCGGCTGCTCCACCTTCAAGTCCAGCAGGTACAGCCAGTTCCGGGACCTCTTCACCTTGGCAAGAAGGCACTGCTCCCGGTCCCTGATCCTGAGGACGCCGTCCTTGATCAGTACCTCATTGCCATGCTCATCCAGCTGGCCAATGCTGATGATGCTTGAACGCAGCTGCGGGATGTAATATACATCTGTTAGTGCGGTGCTCGCCGTTCTGGCACCTGAAGATGATGGTGCCGCGCCCTCGGATCATCACCCTTGAGCCGTCACCGAACTTCACCGTGCCGGTCATGTCATCATCGAGCTCGAAGAAGGCTGCCTTGGAGCTCGTCATGTGGTTGCTAACACCGGAGTCTAGGTACCACCACTGCTCCTGCTCGCCACCCACACGTTCGAGATGGACTTCGGCGCACGGTTTGTCGAGGTTGATGGATTTTAGAGTCTTCCTAGGCCCTTCCACCGCCATCACCTTTCCCTTCTCCTTGGCCTCAACGTCGTGCAGTGCACAGAACATCACCATCAGGAGAGTGGCTTCATCATCATCATCATCATCATCAGCCTATGCCAGATGCGCCTTAGCCTTCTTCTTCTGCTTGTGATTTGGGCACTCCTTTGCCCAATGGCCCGTCTTCCCGCAGTGCTGGCAGGCGTTGGGATCAACCTTCTTCTTCTTCTTCTTCTTCTTCTTCTCCGAAGAAGCCCTGCTGCGGCGCTTGCCATCGCCACCACGGCTGGAGGAGGCTTCCCCGAATTTCCGGGCAGCCCACTCCTCCTCTGTCAGCAGCAGCTTGCCGCTGTCCGTCATTGCTGTGGCCTGCCCCATGCACTCATCCACCACCCACAGATGGCCTGTCACATCCTCAATGGTGAGGATGGACAAGTCCAGCATCGTCTCTATGGAGAGAGCAATCTGGATGTACTTTGCCGACATGGAGTGGAGGTACTTGGAGACTGCCTCTTCTTCGTCGATGGTGACACCGTGGCTCCTCAGCTTCCTGATGAGCATCTATAGGCGGAGGGAGAATTCCTCCACCATCTCACCATCCTTGAACTTGAGGTTGGAGTACTCCTGCTTCAGCAGCTGGGCCGTTGCCTTCTTTGTGCGGTCGAAACCGACGTGCATCGCCACAATGGCCTCCCACGCCTCCTTAGCATAGCCCTTCTGATGAGGACATCGCCACGCTGGACACACCGACGCCATGGTCTTCCCCAAGTTCCAATTCGTTCCCAACTCAGCTGCCACGTTGCCCTCGGATTCAGCAGACACGTCGTCACTGTTTCGGTCATAACTTTCTCATACGACATCGAAACGGGCCGTTCTTGGATGCGTTGGAAAGGGGACGACGACGCCGTCGTTTTGGATCTGGTCCCAGCTCCAGAAGGTCCGTGGATCATTCTGTGTGACCACAGCAAGGTGCTGCGTCACCTATTTGGGCCAACTTGGCCATGTATCGTGTCGGGCCTTAAGCCCAAGTTGTGGGCGCCCAACCCCTGGCCGTCCCCAACCCTAGGTCGAGTCTTAGACTATAAACACAGCCGCCGCCGCTGCTACACAATTGGGGTTTTGTTTAGAGTTTAGTTTTCCATCGAGAAACTGAATCGTTCATTATAACTGTGGTGACAAATCCTTTTACAGTGATCCAGGGCCCCCGTTCTTGATCTCCTCCACTGTGTCGATTAGTCCTTTGGAACCGAGTTCTTGAATCCTTTATTGATATTCGCGTCATTCATATTTGCAATTTCAGATTGCGTGTTTTACCTTCTTGCTTGTGCTCTTCGATTCGCTTGCAGGAAAAGCCTTCTTGGCGAGGTCAATCAAGTTGTGTTTGGTTGATAACCAACGGAGCAGTGGTGTAACGGTTGCAGGGTTCGAATCGCGTCTGATTTGAAGTCGGATCGCCAACGTCGAGATCTCCACAAATCGAACTTACCGGCTATCTCTCGGAAGATCGGGCCTGTACTCATCATCTTCGCTCCCAATGGCTCCCTATACTCCACTGGCACAGCAGCGAGGATAGCCTCCAATGCTGACATGTCGTCTTCTTCGTTGTCAGTGCCCTTGTCAACAGCATTTCAGAGCCATCGGGCTCTGAGCTTGACCTTCATGGTCACCGCCCACTCGCCATAGTTGGTGCGAGTCAGCGTCGGTCAACTGGTGTCATTGACCTCTTGCACCATGCGCACAACGACCTCGTATCATGGCTAGGCAGCCAAAGCAGCGCCGCTATTGTCGCCCATCTCCAAATCGTCCGTCATCGCCAGCGGATAGTCCGGCAACGACGCTTGTACGACTCTGATACTACTTGTTGGCCCCTGTGTCTCTGGCACGGGTGAGCCGACCACTCACCAGCGTTGCCGACCATACACTATCGCTGGATGTAGAAGAAGGGAGGGAGAACAGAGCGCGCGCTCACACAGCACAAGCACCAGCGTTGGCCGGAGCTCTGCAGAGGAGATGGCAAAACTGAACTCGCTCTCTTTACTGAGTTGCAGTGGGAAACTATATATAACTCTACCCATCTAATCCTAGTACACAGACATGTCAGGCTGCCATGCTACTACAGTGACTAGATGTGACAGCAGGGCTGACTTTGGCGCCTGCCCCTGCTGTGGCTACAGTGCGGTCGGGGAGCATTTCGACGCCTGCCCCTGCAGCGGCTACAGTGCAGTAGCAGGGAGCCCTTTTCACCGCCTGCCCCCCGCCGCGCGTTCACACAGGGGAGCAGCAGATTACTTAACACATCTAACTGTCCAATGCTATAAGGACGACCCATATTTTCCTTGTAGTGGCTTCTTCCATCATCATTGCTAGTAGATGACAAGCAGAGATTCCACTTATCACATTGAATGGTTTCCTCTGTCCAATGAAACTCCAAGGACTGAAGGAACCTCATGTCTGCAACGGCAACATATGCATGACAATAATCCTTTACTTCGTCGTGCTGGTAGACCATTAAAGAATCACACTGCCATGGTTTTCTATTGTCCAGCTCTCCTCCTGCTCTAGTGTCAATGCACAACAGCCTTAGTTTGTACATTTCAGTTTTGGGCCAAGAAATTGAGCGGAGCTGCCCACATCCCATCAAGAAGAGTCGCTGAAGATTTTTCACTTCAACGACCGCTCCAAGGTCAAGGATTTTGATTGCTGTGTGCGAGAGGTCCAGCTCCTCAAGGTTTGGCAATGACCCACGAAGTATAAAGTCTGATAATATTGTGTAACCAGCCAAGCTGATACGGGATATTCTTGCTTCATTTTCATGATCCCTTCCTGCGTCTAATGAGAATGATTCCAGTGATGAAGGAAGTCCTTGATATGTCTCCCAAGGGCTTGTGGGCTTAACTACTTGAAGCTTGTGAAGGTTTGGCAGGCGTCTCCATACAAGGTTGCTGGTCCAAATCCTTCCGTTGGTTATATGAACCTCTCTAATGTCTGTAGCCACCACTTGCTCTTCTGTTTCTAGGGGAAAAGCCAATGGCCAATCCGTGTGGCATACATGTAGCACCCATAGCTGCTGAAAAATTTCCACCGCTCGTTCACCTGTTTTCTCCTCCTCCTCCTCCTCCTCCTCCTCCCCATGTTGTAGTCCATCCATGCATCTATCCAGTCCAAGGAATCTTAAGCTGCGGCAGCAATAGAATGGAGGTGATGAAAAGCTGAAGGTACATCCATATAACTTTAGTACTCTGAGTTGATCCACTTTACGGAACTTGTCACTAGCTAATGGTACCACTTGTGGACTCGACTTGTTGGGCGCAAAGAACAATGTTGTTGTCTCTGGAGGAACCTCTTTGAAATATGATTCAGTAATAGAAATCCATTGTTTCGAGGAAAGATCCAGTCCCTCTACAGACCACATAAGGTCTGTATTGGATGTGTAGTCTTCTAATCTTATATGCTGCTGCAGAGCGTGAGCAACATCCCATGTCTGGTTGTTCTGTCCTCCCTCTATGATCCCATCACAAACCCAGTAGCAGGAAGCATGGGTTGCCCAGTTGTAGTCAATCATCTTCTTAGCTTGGTTATTCAATGACAATAGGTACAAGCAACACTTTGTGGCTATTTTAGGTGTAACTCCAAGGCCAAGCTTACGCGTGCAAAGTGATATCTCTAGCCTCTTCCTCAAGGTATGCCATCCAATTATCGTCAAGGTCACCATAAGCATAAATATAAAGGTGTGAATTATCTACCTTTTCAAGAATTTCTCTTTTGAGGCGAAGCTATCCTCTAAAGGTCCACAGTACCTTAGTACCTAGCATTGGTAACTCTGGGCAAATTACCCGCTACCCGTTACCCGAACCTGAAATACCCGGACCCGAAAAACCGAAACCCGCAGTGCCCGATGTTTAGTTTGGATAGTGATTCCTATTACCCGATTTTAATTTGGGTAATTCGGGTAACTACACCCAGTACCCGAACTATCTGCAATTTGAGTCAGAGCCCAATAGGCTGTCACACCCAATTTTAAGGATAAAATTGAATGCACAAAACTCGTGTGTGCCCAGGAATCAATCACACACACAAGCTGACAAATTACATAAAGTATCATCACGGTGTCTCATACATCAGAGTTATAATAAAACTTAGTCTTATACATCACAGCGGAAAAATAAAAAGATAATAAACTCTCGTGGGCTTCATCACAGGGAAGGTCAACTGGTTGACCACAAGCCTAAAAATCCTCCGGGAATTCCTCATACCCGTTGTCATCTGTTACCCATCCGGGATTTTTATCCAAATAAAGAAAATAAACAAGTGTAAGTACATTCCGTACTTAGCAAGCTAACATGGGGTTATGAAGCTCAAAAAGGATTGACTCTGGTTTACTGCAGTTAGCATTTTTAGTAGGTCAAGCTTTTATTCTCAAGTATTATCAAGTTATGCTTAACCTCCCATTTAATCCCATAAGAACAATATCAGTGTAAAGTGTATCATAGATCATCATAGAACATCTTAATAGATCATCATCAAGTATTCAGTTATTCTGTGAGTTTTTCGGGCCACTCGTAACCGTGAGCATGGCTGTTATAACAGTTTGTTACCCTCTGCAGAGGTGGTGCACATTCACCACGAGTCGTGATCCCCATATGCCCGGGTTAATTACTCCCATGTCACTACCAAGGTGAGCGGGCAGGGTACACTATGAAGCTATTTCATAGGTTTTGCTAACAAGTTAGGGCCGCTAGGTTTCCTTGGCAGGCAGATGTAGGAACCCCCCTTTCCTGTGGCACATATCCATCGCGGCTATACTCATAGGAACAGAGGCAGCCCTATACCCAACGTGGCAAGCCCTATTTACGCCAAAAAGGTAACCTCTAACTAGCTAGGAAAGATCCTATTACTGAGCTAAAGTCAGAGCCATATGACTCTCCCGGTTGCACTGTCAGTCCCAGCTTTTGCCGACATATAAGTCCTTATGGAGGGCCGGGAGCAACATGAACAAAGGTCATTTGTACTTTCGCCCTATGGAATAGTTGTTATATATCATGTTACTCACTTTGTTCCATAGTATCATTCATCAACATGTATATCAAGTTCAGTTAGAGCACTAGCAATCTACCCATATGCATTTAACCCATAGGAGACAAGGAACAGGATAAACAATCACTAGGTTGTCCTTACGGGTATCAAAATTAGACACATGCAAATGAGTAATTGATTAAAGTGAAATAGGACATCAAGGTAGGCCCATGCTATACTTGCCTTGGTTCACAAACTCGTGCTGGTCCTGCTGGTCGTCGAAGAGTTCTTGGTCTCCAACGTTTTCCTCACCGTCTGAACGCGACCAATACGGCAACATACAACATTCCAAAAGCATTCATGCAAAGCAAACATTCCTATCATTAGAACAGTACACCAACAGTATTGAAAACAAGATGAAATGTTTATAAACATAATCTACGTCTCGCTACGATCACGTCAACGCGAAGTTCACGAAAATCGGAGCTAAAATGCGAAAGTTATGATTTAAACGGGTTTTCCTATAGCCATATATTTAATTAAATCTAATCATGAAATTAAAAAGTTCCAAACTTGACTAACAGTAGTTCCCACATGTAGCTTATGAAATTACGAAGCTAACGCGATTTGAATGGATCAATTCGGAGCTAAAACGACAATTTTATAAGCGAAACAGTTCAAATGGCATTTCTGTAAATACTGAAAACGTATTTTTGACTTAAACCGTGAAGTTTACGCTTTCCAAACGAGATTGCGCATTCGGGGAACTACGCCTTGGACTGCGGGTTAGGGCTTAGAAAAGTCCAGGGCCTCTTTTGCAAAACAGCCACGCGAAGGGGCATCGGCTGATCTCGGCCGTTGGATTAGAAACGAGCGGTTCAGATTAGACTTGGGGAGGGAGAGAGAAGAATTCCGGCCGGCCACAGTGATGCCGGCGGTGAGGCGCCATTGCCGGCGGCGTGGAGGTCTCGGTCACGCGCGGTTAGGGGCTAGGGTTCACCAAACAGAAATCCGAGCGCACCGGGGGATGCGGGGGAGGAAGGGGGTCTCGGCCATGCCGATACGGCGGCCGGGAACGGCGGGTAGCGCGGTGGCCACCATGGCCGGCGACCACGGCTTGCGGAGCTCGCGGCCAGGGCTCAAGAAGCCAAGAAAGGAGAAAATAGAGGTTCCGGGAGATAGAGGGAGGCCGGGGGTTCTCACCGCGGGGAAGAAGGAGGACGGCGAAGCACGGCGGCGACGGTCCGTGCGAGGGAGAAGACGGCGGATTCCGGCGACCTTCGGCTGCGGCGGTTGCGGTTTCCTCGGTGCTTGGCGAGCGCGAAGACGAGAGCGAGGAGCAGCCAGGTGCACGCGGGGGGTCTGGCTCCTTTAAATCGAGGCCGAGGAGCGGGCGACGCGCCCACGATGCGCGAGGAGCGGGCGCAGTTCGGCGGCGGTTGCGGCTGACCGGGCGTGGACGCGGGAGGAAGGGGGCAGCTCTGACAGCGGGGCCAGGCGGTCAGCGGCTGGGCGCGGAAAGGAGGCGCGGTGGTTGCCTGGCGCGGCTGCTGGGCTGGCGCGGCTGACGCGCGCGGCTGGGCTGGTGGTTGGCGGGGTGCTGGGCTGTGGGGCGGGGAAAGGGGAGAGCTGGGCTGCGGTGCCGGGCCGAGCGGGGAAAGGGGAGAGGGGGCCAGCGGGCCGATTTCAAGAAAGGGGAAGAAAAAGAGGAAAAAGATTCTTTTCTTTTCTATTTCTTCTACAATTTTCCAAATCCCTTTTTAAATTCAAATTTCAATTCTTTTAGAAATCTTTAACAAAGTCCAAGCATTCACAAAATGACATGCAACAGCATGTATGCATCAAAAAGTTTTCTAACCTTATTTTTTTTAAATTTTAATTCCACAAAATTTATTATTTCCCTATCTTTTAATGCACACACCTTTGCTTAAATAAATCATATTTACTAATTTTAAAAGAATGCAAATTTTAGGATGTTACAATTCTACCCCCCTTAAGATGAATCTCGTCCTCAAGATTTGGGTGATTGCTTACTCAAACAGTTGGGGATAAGTCTTCTCAGATCCTCTTCTCTTTCCCAAGTAGCCTCATCCTCTGTATAACGATTCCACTGCACCTTGCACATCTTTACTGTTCGGCTTCTCGTAACTCTTTCGGCAGTTTCCAAGATCTTTATCGGATACTCTTCATAAGTAAGATCTTCCTTGACAGCAAATTCTTCCAAAGGAATTTGTTCTTCTGGTACCCTCAAACACTTTTTCAATTGGGAAACATGGAACACGTTGTGCACACCGGACAAACTCTCAGGCAGTTCCAACTGATAAGCTACCTCTCCACGTCTCTCTAGGATCTTAAAAGGCCCTATATACCTTGGTGCTAACTTTCCCTTCATATTGAATCTTCTCACACTTCTCATTGGTGACACTTTCAAGTACACATAATCACCAATCTCGAAAGTCAGCTCTCTTCTGCGGGTATCAGCGTAACTCTTCTGTCGGGACTGAGCTACTCTCAAATTGTCTCTAATCATTCTCACTTGTTCTTCCGCGTCTCTAAGGACATCGGGACCAAACACTTGAGTTTCTCCAGTCTGATTCCAGAACAAAGGCGTTCTACACTTACGTCCATACAACGCCTCGAAAGGTGCCATCTTGAGACTCTTCTGATAATTGTTGTTGTACGAGAACTCTGCGTAAGACAGGCTCTTATCCCAACTATCACCATACTGAAGTGCACAAGCTCTCAACATATCTTCCAAAATCTGGTTGATCCTTTCAGTCTGTCCATCAGTTTGCGGGTGGTAAGCAGAACTGAAATTCAACTTTGTTCCCAAAGATCTATGTACTTTATGCCAGAATTGCGATGTAAATTGGGTGCCTCTATCCGACACAATTTTCTTGGGAACACCATGTAAGCACACTATTCTTTCCATGTACAACTCTGCTAATCTTGCACCATTATAGGTAGTCTTGACTGGTAAAAAGTGAGCAACCTTGGTGAGTCAATCCACTATTACCCATATTGAATCATAACCTCTTTGAGTGCGGGGTAATCCTACAATAAAATCCATACCAACTTCTTCCCATTTCCATTCAGGAATCTTCATTGGTTGTAGTAACCCTGCAGGTCTTTGATGCTCGGCTTTCACTCGTTGACAAGTGTCACACAAAGCCACATATTCTGCCACATCTCTCTTCAAACCATACCACCAATACTTCTCCTTGAGATCCAAGTACATCTTGGTACTTCCGGGATGTATAGAATAAGCAGACTCATGGGCCTCTTGCAGAATTGCATCTCGGATAGCTTTCACTTCCAGTACACATATCCTTTTCCCGAACCAAAGAGTACCATTTTCATCCATTCTGAATCCGAGTGCCTTTCCAAGCACTACATTCTCTGCTATCTCTTTAAGTTTTTCATCCTCCAATTGACCTTTGCGTATCTCTTTTTCCAAAGTAGGCTCTATCACCAATTCCATTGCATTAGTGACCAGGCCCAAGTTGAGATACTCCATTTCAGCACACAACTCTGCTGACATAGATGTTATCTGAAGTCCATTGGCATAGCTCTTTCTGCTAAGTGCATTAGCTACGACGTTTGCCTTTCCCGGGTGATAATGCACTTCCAAATCATAGTCTTTGATCAATTCCAACCAACGACGTTGTCTCAGATTCAGATCTGATTGGGTGAAGATATACTTCAAACTCTTATGATCAGTATAGATATCACTCTTATGTCCAATCAGATAATGTCTCCAGATCTTCAAAGCATGAACCACAGCTGCCAATTCCAAGTCATGAGTAGGATAATTCAACTCGTGCTTCCTTAGTTGTCTAGATGCATATGCAACCACTCTTCCTTCTTGCATAAGCACACATCCAAGACCCAAACGGGATGCATCACAATATATAGAGAAGTTCTTGCTTAAATCGGGCAAGATTAATACTGGAGCTGTAGTCAATCTCTTCTTTAGCTCTTCAAAGTTTGCCTGGCATTTATCCGACCATACATACTTAGCATTCTTTTCCAACAAAGCTGTCATAGGCTTGGCTAGCTTGGAAAAACCTTCAATGAACCTTCGGTAATATCCAGCTAATCCCAAAAAACTATGAATCTCACTTACAGTTGTTGGTGGTTTCCAATTCAGTACATCTTGCACTTTGCCTGGATCCACTGCTATTCCACCATTGGAGACTACATGACTCAGAAAAGAGACTTCCTTCAACCAAAACTCACACTTGCTCTGCTTAGCGTACAACTTATGTTCTCTAAGCTTTTGCAAAACCATCCTTATGTGTTCCGCATGTTCTTCTTCAGTCTTGGAGAATATTAGTATGTCATCTATGAATACTACCACAAATTTATCCAGAAACTCCATGAACACCTTATTCATCAGATACATGAAGTATGCGGGTGCATTGGTCAATCCAAAAGACATAACAGTGTACTCATATAATCCATACCGTGTAGTGAATGCAGTCTTGGGTATGTCCGAGTTCCGAATCTTAAGCTGATGATAACCAGATCGGAGATCAATCTTAGAGAACACATGTGCTCCTCTCAACTGATCAAACAAATCATCAATCCTAGGCAAGGGGTATTTATTCTTGATGGTAACCTCATTAAGTGAGCGGTAATCCACACACATCCGTTGACTACCATCCTTCTTATCCACAAAGATCACAGGTGCCCCCCACGGGGAAGAACTGGGGCGTATGAAACCTTTTTCTTGCAACTCTTTTAGTTGTTTCTTAAGCTCTTCTAATTCATTAACTCCCATTCTATATGGACGTTTAGCTATTGGTGCAGTTCCAGGTAATAATTTGATAATGAATTCAATGTCTCGGTCAGGTGGCATACCTGGCAAGTCATCGGGGAAGACATCTGGGAACTCCTCCATGACACGATCTTGTTCATTGACTTCACCATCTAGCTGGTTCACTATGGCTGTAGGCTGAGCTTGCACTACTACTTCTACACAGATTCTATCCCCATTGAGTGCTGTCACAACCACAGATTTCTCCTGACACTGAATCACTGCTCGGTGTTGTTTCATCCAATCCATTCCCAGGATAAGATCAATTCCCGCTGTTCTCAACACAATAGGCTCCACTTTGAAGTCTACCCCCCTTAAGGAAATGCTAGTTGAGGGGCTCCAATAAGAAGCGGGCATACTACCTCCCGGGGAATTCACTAGTATGAGGTTTTTCATGGCACACAAAGGTATGCTATGCATTCTAACAAAAGCTTGGGAGATAAAAGAATGCGAAGCACCAGAATCAAAAAGTACGGTAGCAGAGATAGAGTTGACGCTGAACGTACCCAACATGACCTCAGGTGTCTCCTAAGCTGCATCAGATGACACATAGTTCACCTTCGCCGTGTGAGGTGGTCGGGCGTTGAACTTCTGATTGTTGGTCTGGTTCTGAGGTGCTTGTTGGTTCTGCTTCTTAGGACACTGATGAGCATAATGACCTACTTCTCCGCATCGGTAGCAGGCATTGGGATTGTTGGGTGCACCACTCTTCATAGGAGCATTGTTGGGCACTCCCTGGCGTGTTGCAGGATTGCTGGTCTGTTGCGGGGGACGCTGATTTCCAAACTGTTGCTGGTACTGAGGGCGTTGCTGGAACTGGTTTCGCTGGGGATACTGACCATGGTTTCCCTGGTGAGTTGGTCCTTGATTCCTCTGCTGGAAACCTTGCTGGGGATAAGCACATGGGCGAGTGTTGCTTTTAGAAGCTTGCCCTTGGAGCCTTCTTTTCTTAGCTTCCATCTCCTTGCGCTTATCATCAATCACGATAGTTGTGCGAACATCATTAGGAGCGTAGCGTAGCGTGATAGTTGTGCGAACTTGTGCTTATCCTTGTCATCCGCTACATCATTAGGAGTGTAGCGTGATAGTTGTGCGAACTTGTCCCGATATTCCACCACAGTCATTGATCCTTGCTTGAGAGATCTGAATTCTTCCTGCTTCAGTTCCACTAGTCCATCAGGAATATGGTATGACCGGAAACTGTCCTTAAATTCCTGCCAAGTGATGGTAGGAGCATTGTTGGGACGTCCAAACTGGAATGATTCCCACCAATCCTGAGCAGCTCCTTGGAGTTGCCCAGAGGCGTACAACACCTTCTCAAGGTCGTTGCATTGTGCTATGTTTAGTTGTTTCTCCACAGCACGCAACCAATCATCTGCCTCCATAGGGTCTGAGGCATGGGTGAACACCGGTGGATGACCTTTCATAAACTCTCCACGCTTATCTCTAACCTGAACAGGCGGTGGTCCTCTTGCAGGTTCATTGTCCAAGCGCTGCATCATAGTTTGCATCAGCTGCGCTTGCATTCCCAATATCTGTTCCATGGTCACAGGTGGCGGTGGTGGTGGATTTATGAGAGCATCACGCCCACGACCACGGCCTCTGCCTCTTCCTCCTCTTGTGGCCATCTGTTTTCCAACAAATGTGCAAAATTTAGAGATTTTTCCAATTATAGAGAGCTTACAACAGATAAGAAACAATGCTGAGAATTTTCTGGACAAGATTCAAATTCAGCAGTTCAGTAAAACTGTTATAACTTGAGTTTCAGAGATCCAACAGAGGTGCACCAAGATTTGTTAGAAAGCTTAGGACATCAGCTACAACTTTCATTTAGACCACTTTTACAGATTCGGACTCACACATAGTCAAAAGTAGAGCTAAACCGAAACTGTTCTGAGTTCCAGACAGCGCAGGAACATCAACTTGTGACAGCTAGATCTCCCAAACCGGAACAGCTATTGACGTGATTCTAGAGACACTTGAAAGATACAGAGGTCTAGTTATCTCCAAAAAAATTTTAGAATTTATATCATCCCAGATTTCGAGATACCAGATAAAGAACACCGGCTGCTCCAGAAATCAGCACAGCAGAGATAAGATAAAGCGAAACATCTGCATTAAGATTTCATTCTAACTAAAAGTTCCAATCTAAGGAAGTTGTGGACATGCCCACCAACTTCCAGCAATCAAGCAAAATACCAAATCAACCAAGTTCACAAATTAAACATCTAATCAACCAAGTTCACAAGACCAACAAGACTAAATAAGAAACACGAACTAACGACGTGGTAATCTAGATCAAGGCACCTAACACCTATGGAGCAGTGTCAATCATGGTGAAGGACCGGCGCTTCTTCTTGTAGATGGAAGGCTGTCCAAGTTGTGCTCGAAGTTCATCCACTTGTTTCTGAAGGCGTCTTTGAGCCCTCTGAGATGCACGCAGTTCTCCTTTGACTTCCTCATCCACTCCCTGCATAGCGTGGACATGCTGCATCGTTGCCTCCAGAGTTGGGTCATTCTCTGGTGGAGCCAAAACCTGCCAAACACCCTCATGATCATTTCGAGGAAGGAACCTGAAGCGATCCTCCCTCATGGCCTCAAAGCAACGACCATGGTAATGGATGTAGGCATTCTGTGCTGCATCCTCCATGCCATCCAAAGCATGGGCTCTCCTGGCAGGGGCACAGTGGATAGTCTCCACCTCATGTCCATTCTTGATATCGTTCCAAGCGGTGACCACCAGCTCTACCTTCCAGAAGGAAGCCTCCAATGGGTGCTGGTACTCGGCGCAGTGGTAGCTGATGGAGGCGTGCAAGTCGGGGTAGTAGTCGTCCAGCACGTGGGTGAGGAGAGTGTGGTAGTAGGCTGTCTCTGGAGCTGGCTTGAAGTAGTACTTGCACTTCCAGCCAATCTCCTCGTCCTCCACGGGGGCAGCTGGGGAGGGTGCAGGTGTAGGGGAAGTAGCCGTCGACTCCTCAGGTGTAGCTACAACAGGATAGACGGGCACAGCGACTGGTGTAGGAGCAGGTGTAGGCGTTGGTGTAGCCATCTCCTCGTCGTCGGAGATGATCACAATCTCCCTCTCCGCCTGTGGGGCACGCGGTGTGAACATGGCACGATAGCCGGCGGTGCTGAGTCGAGCAGTCTTCGGATTATGAGACATCTATAGATTTAAAGTGAGATAGAATTAGAATCAATAATTTTAAATAATAGATTAAGGTATGAAAAGCATAAATGTTTTAATAAAATAACAAGAATAAGACAGTAAGCAAGAAACCAGAGGAGCAAAGATGATAAAACGACCATTTTCTAACTAGGCTTGTGTCCTACAGTCAACACGGCTCTGATACCAATTTGTCACACCCAATTTTAAAGATAAAATTGAATGCACAAAACTCGTGTGTGCCCAGGAATCAATCACACACACAAGCTGACAAATTACATAAAGTATCATCACGGTGTCTCATACATCAGAGTTATAATAAAACTTAGTCTTATACATCACAGCGGAAAAATAAAAAGATAATAAACTCTCGTGGGCTTCATCACAGGGAAGGTCAACTGGTTGACCACAAGCCTAAAAATCCTCCGGGAATTCCTCATACCCGTTGTCATCTGTTACCCATCCGGGATTTTTATCCAAATAAAGAAAATAAACAAGTGTAAGTACATTCCGTACTTAGCAAGCTAACATGGGGTTATGAAGCTCAAAAAGGATTGACTCTGGTTTACTGCAGTTAGCATTTTTAGTAGGTCAAGCTTTTATTCTCAAGTATTATCAAGTTATGCTTAACCTCCCATTTAATCCCATAAGAACAATATCAGTGTAAAGTGTATCATAGATCATCATAGAACATCTTAATAGATCATCATCAAGTATTCAGTTATTCTGTGAGTTTTCCGGGCCACTCGTAACCGTGAGCACGGCTGTTATAACAGTTTGTTACCCTCTACAGAGGTGGTGCACATTCACCGCGAGTCGTGATCCCCATATGCCCGGGTTAATTACTCCCATGTCACTACCAAGGTGAGCGGGCAGGGTACACTATGAAGCCATTTCATAGGTTTTGCTAACAAGTTAGGGCCGCTAGGTTTCCTTGGCAGGCAGATGTAGGAACCCCCCTTTCCTGTGGCACATATCCATCGCGGCTATACTCATAGGAACAGAGGCAGCCCTATACCCAACGTGGCAAGCCCCATTTGCGCCAAAAAGGTAACCTCTAACTATTTAGGAAAGATCCTATTACTGAGCTAAAGTCAGAGGCATATGACTCTCCCGGTTGCACTGTCAGTCCCAGCTTTTGCCAACAGATAAGTCCTTATGGAGGACCGGGAGCAACATGAACAAAGGTCATTTGCACTTTCGCCCTATGGAATAGTTGTTATATATCATGTTACTCACTTTGTTCCATAATATCATTCATCAACATGTATATCAAGTTCAGTTAGAGCACTAGCAATCTACCCATATGCATTTAACTCATAGGAGACAAGGAACAGGATAAACAATCACTAGGTTGTCCTTACGGGTATCAAAATTAGACACATGCAAATGAGTAATTGATTAAAGTGAAATAGGATATCAAGGTAGGCCCATGCTATACTTGCCTTGGTTCACAAACTCGTGCTGGTCCTGCTGGTCGTCGAAGAGTTCTTGGTCTCCAACGTTTTTCTCACCGTCTGAACGCGACCAACACGGCAACATACAACATTCCAAAAGCATTCATGCAAAGCAAACATTCCTATCATTAGAACAGTACACCAACAGTATTGAAAACAAGATGAAATGTTTGTAAACATAATCTACGTCTCGCTACGATCACGTCAACGCGAAGTTCACAAAAATCGGAGCTAAAATGCGAAAGTTATGATTTAAACGGGTTTTCTTGGCCACAGTGACGCCGGCGGTGAGGCGCCATTGCCGGCGGCGTGGAGGTCTTGGTCACGCGCGGTTAGGGGCTAGGGTTCACCAAACGGAAATCCGAGCGCACCGGGGGATGCGGGGGAGGAAGGGGGTCTCGGCCATGCCGATACGGCGGCCAGGAACGGCGGGTAGCGCGGTGGCCGCCATGGCCGGCGACCACGGCTTGCGAAGCTCGCGGCCAGGGCTCAAGAAGCCAAGAAAGGAGAAAATAGAGGTTCCGGGAGATAGAGGGAGGCCGGGGGTTCTCACCGCGGGGAAGAAGGAGGACGGCGAAGCACGGCGGCGACGGTCCGTGCGAGGGAGAAGACGGCGGATTCCGGCGACCTTCGGCTGCGGCGGTTGCGGCTTCCTCGGTGCTTGGTGAGCGCGAAGACGAGAGCGGGGAGCAGCCGGTTGCGCGCGGGGGGTCTAGCTCCTTTAAATCGAGGCCGAGGAGCGGGCGACGCGCCCACGATGCGCGAGGAGCAGGCGCAGTTTGGCGGCGGTTGCGGCTGACCGGGCGTGGACGCGGGAGGAAGGGGGCAGCTCTGACAGCGGGGCCAGGCGGTCAGCGGCTGGGCGTGGAAAGGAGGCACGGCGGTTGCCTGGCGCGATGCTGGGCTGGCGGTTGGCGGGGTGCTGGGCCGCGGGGCGGGGAAAGGGGAGAGCTGGGCTGCAGTGCTGGGCCGAGCGGGGAAAGGGGAGAGGGGGCCAGCGGGCCGATTTCAAGAAAGGGGAAGAAAAAGAGGAAAAAGATTCTTTTCTTTTCTATTTCTTCTACAATTTTCCAAATCCCTTTTTAAATTCAAATTTCAATTCTTTTAGAAATCTTTAACAAATTCCAAGCATTCACAAAATGACATGCAGCAGCATGTATGCATCAAAAAGTTTTCTAACCTTATTTTTTTAAAATTTTAATTCCACAAAATTTATTATTTCCCTATCTTTTAATGCACACACCTTTGCTTAAATAAATCATATTTACTAATTTTAAAAGAATGCAAATTTTAGGATGTTACATAGGCCAAACATCCCCCGTGGCCCAACAGGCAACAGCGCAACCTCATTTCCTCACCTCACTCCCTGTATCCTCCAAAACCTAGCCGCCAGCCCTCCAGACTCCAGTTCTCGCCTTCTCGGAGCGGTACCGAAGGGGCGCGTGTGGCGACGGCGTGACGCGGAGCGAAGTCGTCGGCTCGTCGACGCCGCCCTTACTCCATCGCCCACCTCTGCACCTCACTCCGACACGCGACACCTCGCGTCCCCGCGCGTCGACCTCGTCGGAGACTGGACACTGGAGAGGGGCACCGGCGCCCGACTACTTGAAGATTGAAGGACGGCTGCCACATCAGAATCCTCGTGCAATGTATGTATTCCCTAACCCCTATGGCCCTATTCCCCTTAGTTTTTTTTAATCTGTGGGCTGTGGCTCTGTCTCTGCAAATTGCAATGTATGTACTATGTAGTGTAGTGATGTAGTGTAGATGAGTGGATCTGTTATTTGTCTATTTGATATGATCTGTGATTTTTTATAACATGGTGATGCTGATAATATGGTGATTTTTTATATGATCTGGGATTTATGGTTAACAGAGGCAGTGAGGCACATGATTTAGTTGATTTGTTATGATCTATTGATATGATCTGTGATTTATGATGTGTTGTTATGATCTGTTGATTTGATCTGTGATTTAGTTTGACTTATTGTCTTAGTGACTGATTATAGTGCTCTTTTTATTTCTGTAGATGCCAGAACCAGAGGATAATATGGATTTAGTGGGCACTGGCACTCAATTTGATAGTCAGAAGACTCATGCAATGGTAATGGTGCCAATGTCAGTAGTTGAACAACCATCACTGGAGACTCAGGAGCAAGGCAAAACCGAAGGAACTAAAAAAGTGGTCATTGATGTGGATGAGAAGGAAACTGAAAAAACTCAGAGAAAGGAGTTGGCACCAAGGTCTGAGATGTGGCAACATTTTATCAAGATCAAGGACGACAAAGGACTTTTGAAGGCTGGAAGGTGCAAATATTGCCACCGTGACATCAAGGCTGACACAAGGGGACATGGAACATCTGCATTGAAGAAACACTTTGGTACATGCAAACGCAATCCTCATGTTTTCAACAAGGACCCAAAGCAAGGCACCTTGCAAACATGTCGGGGGGGAAGCCCCTACCACTTGGAGGTTTGATCAAGAAGCACTTAGAGAAGCCTTTGCTGAGATGGTAATAGAAGATGAGCAACCCTTTTGTTTTGGTGAGAAGCCTGGCTTTAGGAAATTTATGTCCAAAGCATGTCCTCGATTCCAATTTCCATCTAGAAGAACTTGCACAAGGGACATTGTACGTCATTACTTTGAAGAGAAAGCCAAACTGAAGAAGTTCTCAGGTTGATTACTTCTCAGGTTGATTGGGGTGCCTCACAACAGATTGTTGGACTTCTCAGGTTCAAGATGTTGGACTTCTCAGGTTCAAGATGTGCCTCACAACAGATTGTTGGACTTCTCAGGTTCAAGATGTATATATGACTGTTACAACAACTTTCATTGATGAAAACTGGAATCTGCATAAGAAAGTGATAAGTTTTTTTATGGTAAAGGGTCACAAGGGGGAGGATATTGGGAAGAACTTGACAAGATGCTTAGCTGATTGGGGTTTGGATAGAGTAATGACTGTAACAGTGGATAATGCAAGTGCCAATGACAGTGGTGTTGATTACTTGAGGAGGCAGCTGCAGAAAACCAACATTGTCAAGGGCAAGTTTTTGCATATGAGGTGTGCAGCCCACATTGTGAATCTTATTGTAAGAGATGGATTGCAAGAAGTGGATCTCTCTATTAAGCGTGTTAGGGCTGCTGTTAGATATATCAAAAATGGGACTTCAAGATTGGTCAAGTTTAAAGAAATTGTTGAGGAAGAGAAAGTGGACATCAAAGCTTTTTTGAAACTTGATGTTCCGACAAGGTGGAATTACACATATTTGATGTTGAAGGCTGCAATTGTGTATGAGAAAGTGTTCTTAAAGTTAGCTGAAGATGATACTAATTATGTTATTGATCTGTCTGAAGCAAGGGATGGTTTTGGGCATCCTAATGAAGATGATTGGGACAATGCAAAGAAGATGGCACAATTTCTACAGCATTTCCATGACCTTATTGTTCGTATCTCTTCTTCTCTCCAAGTCACTTGCAACACTTTCTTTCATGAGATTGGAGAAGTCCATCTGTTGATTCAAGAATGGCTGAACAGTGAAGATAATTTGCAAGTATCAATGGGATGAGAATGAAAGAGAAATTTGATAAATACTGGGGACTTTGGCACACCAACAGCAAGGACAATGACAGGCAGCAACAAGAGCAAGATAGGGATAAAGGGTAGAGCAAGGGCAGGGGGAAGGAGAAGGAGAAGGACAAGGAGAACATCAATTTATTCATATTTGTGGCTGCATTCCTTGATCCAAGGTATAAGTTATCTTTGTACACAAAGATTAGCGTTGAAGAGATATTTGGTGAGGAAAGATGTCAATTGGTTTGGGCAGCAATTAATACTTGTGTGAGAGAGCTGTTTGAAGAATACAGGAACATGTATGCTCCAAGTGAAGAAACAACTCAAGTAATTGACGCTGATCAATCTAAGGGAGGTGCAGGAGGAATGCTTAAAGAAAAAATCGCCAAGAGGATGAAACTGAGCAATTGTTCTACCAGCACCAATAAATCTGAACTTGAGAAATATCTTGCTGAAGAAACTGAAGACAGAGAAAAGAAAATGGACATTCTTGGTTGGTGGAAAGTCAATTCAAATAGGTTTCCAGTTTTGAGTCACATGGCTCGTGATGTGCTTGCTATACCCATCACAACAGTAGCGTCAGAGTCCGCTTTTAGCACAGGTGGACGTATGATGACTTCCATACCTCTCTTACTCCATTCATGCTAGAGGCTTTAGTATGCACGCAGGATTGGCTTCGAAGGCCTACTGTTGGCATAAAGGAGAGTACGGAGGAATTGGCCATAATAGAAAAAGGTATCATAGTTCCTTACTTGCTTGCATTTGTATATTTACTGTATGCAATATGAAATATGTAACTGTGCTGTGCATTTACAGAGTGGATAGAAGAATATGGCGGCAAAGGGAAAAAGAATGAGCAGCCTTCTGTCGGCACCTCCAAGTCACAAACACCAAGCAGCAACAATCAGGCCTCGACTCCCTCCAAAACTTAAAGGTATATATGTCAAGTATGAATGGAGTATTCAGTATTCTTTTGAAATATGCTGTGCACATATTTCAACCATCAATTTTTATTGCAGAGTGCACTGAACTCTGAAAGCTACAAGTGGACTGGATTACTGCCACTAGAGTATGGAGGACTAGAGTCTGGACTCTGGACACTCGACAGTCACTTGCTCTCGTGTCAGTTGGGTGATGTGTGTTCACTATTTTGTTTGAACTTCTGTTCTTGTGTGATGCGTTGGCAGCAGGCATGAAGCCTTGAACTGTGTCTTTGTGACTGTGTCGTGGTTTGCACTTGCATTGCATGTTGCATGTGCACAAGACTACTAAGTAAGTAAGTATCATGTATGTCAGGTCTGAGATGTGACTCTATGGCTATGCAACTATGCCTCTATCTTAGTGTTTCACTGTTTGTGATTATCTGCGGTTGAAAACTTGAACTTATCAGTTATCAATTATTCTGTCCAGTTCAAATTCTATGCAAATTCTACGATGTTTGCTGTGATTCTATAATTTCGGGTATATTGGGTATACCCGAACCCGAACCCGAAATTGCAGGTACTGTTTTTTCTGGGGCTGTTATCGGGTAATACTGTTCATTACCCGAATTTCCCAAAAACCGAACTACCCGACCCGAATTATTTGGGTAACCCGAACGCCCAGAGTTAAGCATTGGTATGCCAAAGCTAGCCAAGTCAACTGTGTTACTACTTCCATTGTGAAAGATAACTAAACATCTGTACTGTACTAGGTATCGACCTATCACTCCTGTTATGTCTCTAATCTCAGCTCTGGAGCCTTGGTCAACCCCACTGAAATCCTCCTCCTCATCTTGCCTGTCAAAATCAGCCGCTAGCTGTTGAGTGAGCTTAATCTCGTCTACGATCACCCTTTGCAATGCTCTTCGGCTTTTCCATATCGAGCAGTCAATGTGGATGATCTTCTCGAATTTTTCCCGTAAAGAATGTGGAGGCTGCTCTGCTATAGCTCTAAGCACTGTAGAAGCACCCAATCCATCCCATCCCTCGAAGTAGATGAACCGAGGTGCATCGTTGCTTGTGTCCTCTAAGAAAGGAGCTATTTGTACCGCCGTCTCGATGTCAAACGCCAAAAACCTCTGCATTTTTTTGTTTGATGCCAACAATTAACTAGTTAAGAAGGCCACTCACTCCACAAACACACAGCGACTAGCACAATCAGCAGAGAGTAGCAATTCCAATATTTCTTTTTCTTGTTTATTTCTTTGGTTGGAACTTAACATGTGCTCAAAAGCAAATAAACTTATATATCTTTAGTTAATTATTGCATCGGTGATGAAAATTTTTTGTGCTCAAGGTTTTAAGAATTAATCAAGATGTTTTATTTTCTAGGACGGCTTTCCACCCAAGGTCAAAATTTTCTCTTGGCTCGCGATCCACAATAGGCGCTGGACGGCCAGTCACAGAAAGTTGAGTGGCTTCTAGGCTTGCGATCTCATCAGGCTGCTGAGACGATGGATCATCTACTCGTCGATTGAGTCTACACTAGGGAAGTCTAGGCTAGGCTCCCGTTCCAAGCTTGACATCGTGGAGCCCACGCAAAATGAGAACACTGCCCTCCATCAGTGTCTGACCGAAAGAAAACAGTTGCCGAAGGACCTGCGCCGGGGCTTCTTCGCCCTGTTCCTACTGGTCGCATGGATGATGTGGAAAGAGAGAAACAGTCGGGTCTTCGAGAGGTTCGCAACAATGCCAGCGTGGATGTTGCCGAAGATCAATGAGGTGGCTAACTTGTGGGTAGCGGCAGGTTTCAGTCGGTTAGCCCCGTTGGTGGCCTCTTGGTCGCAATACATTTTGTTTCTTTACTTCCTTCTTCGCCCAGCGCCTTTTTCAACTTCTTTCTAGTTCTTCCTTCAGTGTTGTATAAGCCGTGGCCTATGCGGTGTAACCGTTTTGCTACCCTCTTAATAAAGTGCGGTCGCGAAAAAAAAGATCTTATCAGTTCCGACTATAATTCAAATAGAATTCTGGTATGGGTACTGCTCGCCACCCTTGTCTCACATGGCTGCCGCCACCACTCGCTGAGCCCCTGCTCGCCGCATGGGTTCTCCAATGCTGTACCGTCACACAGGGCGACGGTGACCACCATCACGACCCTGAGGGTTGCCATTTGTGCCGTCCTCCGTGGATGCTACGAAGCACGATCCGCTCAGCCAAATTGGCCGGCTGCATCAAGCAGCATATCGCAGCTTTGGTTCACAACGGCGCGGATGCGGTCCCCCTCCGCGCCGATCTAGCATTCCACCGCGTTGCGGCCCTGGTCGTGCCTCCTAGCTGTTCGTACTTACCTAGAGCTTGAAGTGAGACGAGAGAGGGGGGGAGGAAAGAATGGATGGGGAAAGGGGGTGGCGAGTTAAGCCAGCCCATGACTGACTTTGGACGACATGACGCGTGGAGCTATTTATTTACATTACATACATATATAAATACTGGAGTACATAGAGTAGAATACGAAATTACAGATATATACTAGGTATGTTTCCCATCTCTCCGCTCATATTTTAGAGTGATTATTGCAAAAACAAAACCACTGATAATAAAATTAGTGATTGTTGTGGTGTTTGTTCTTATTTCCAATGGAGTGGGTGTGTGTGGTGTTGGGGGTGGGGGGAGGGGGATACCTCGACTTTTCTCCGCGCCATGATGGGTCTCTGTATAGGAAAGATTAGCAAACTGAAGAAGCTCCAGAGGTCTAGCCCATCTCTACTCCATGGCTTCTAGATGGATCTCCACTCCCTAATCCAAGCCCATTTAAAGTTAATTAGACACGCGTCGTTAATTATATATATATATATATATATATATATATATATATATATATATATATATATATATATATATATATATATATATAGAGAGAGAGAGAGAGAGAGAGAGAAATGGTGCCAACTAGTAGTGACAACCATATATGAAATTAAGAAGCATAGAGTACCTTGGCAACTTGCTACATTGTATCTCCTACAACTAAAAAGAACAAAGCGTGGACACTTTTTGGTGCGACATTTGTTTTGGGTCTTCCTCTCTGCCAATGACGTGCGACCGCGACTCTTCTTCTTTCAAAGCGCCGGTAGGTGGGACCGAATCGTCGGTCTCGTCGCGCCCACTCCTCCTCGTGCGACGCCTCCTCCTCCTCCTCCTCGTGCGATGCCCTCGCGAGACCACGAGACCGCGGCCTCCTCCTCGCGACGCCGCCGCCTCGTGCGATGCCCTCGCGAGACCTCGCGACACCGTGGCCTCCTCCTCGCGACCTCGGCTCCATCCTCCTCAATCCCGATCCATCGATCGGCCTGACGCCACCGGACGCCGGAGTTGCGCCGCCGACCTGACGCCACCGGACGCCGCCACCTCCACGATCACCCGCCGCTGCCCCGACGCGACGCAGCAGGATCGCCGGTGTGCCAATCCCTTCTCATCCCTTCCTGCTGTGCGAAAGTGCGAAACCGAGCATCGAACCCTAGTCCTTCGACGACGCCGGACGAGGTCGCCTCCACGATAGCCCGCCGGCGCGTTCCTGCTGTGCGAAAGTGTGAAACTGAGCACCGAACCCTAACTTAAGCTAATTGGCTATTTTTATTCAGCACTGATCTAATTGCATGTGTCTACATGTATTATGCCAGCTAACTTCGATCCCTTCCAAAGATTATCATGCGTACATGTGCACACCCATGTCCTTTACTGGATCTGCGCCTGCAGTCTTCGATCCCTTCCAAAGCTTATCATGCGTACACGTTCACACCCATGCCCTTTACTGGATCTGCGTCTGCAGATCTGTGTGCTTTGCACTGAATGTTCCTAGCCCTTCTACTCTTCATCCTCCCCATCTTGGTGGCATTTGGATAGATAGTGCAAATGGGATCAAGATATGTGGTTTTCTGGCTTGGGTGCAACTACTGATGTTGAAATTTAGATGGACATTCTCAGATACATTTTTTTCTCAACATGGATTCAATGTGTACATGTTCCTGTATCTTTAGCCTCAGTTTAAGCTCACGAAGCTATGGAGCCTAATGATTTTTTTTAACTTCAACTTCACTTTAAACTCATGAAGCTATGGAGCATGATGATCTTTTAATTTGCCGCTAACAGTTTACGCTCATGTAGCGATGGAGCATAACGTCTGACTAGGTATGGAACATCATCCTAAATCAATCTTGACTATTACGAAATATTTCATTAGAAGTAATTTATTCATGTCTGTTATGTATGGAACTTGAATAAGAGCAACATGATTTGGTAAAGGTAGACCAATTAATTGACGTATCATGTATCAAGTCTATTTGCATATCTATTAGCTCTCGCACAAATATCCTCTGTGCGGGTATCTTGACCTTTTCTTTGTCTTGCAGCACAAAATATGTCAATATGATCCATCTGGTCAACAAGTTAGTAACACCAAGTTATTCGTCTGCTACATTGCCCATCATACCTGGCAAACTGACATTGAGAACCTATTCAGTAAATATGGGAGGTGAGTAAATTAGTTTTGAACTTTTTTTTAATGCAACAAATTAATTCTGAACTTACAACTTAGATTTTTGTATTCCTGTTGGCAGTGGCTCCTGAATGAATTTGGGCTGGTTGGTTAAACTTCTTTTCTGAATTTTTTTTTTGGTTACAAGTGTTCCCCACTAACTATAATTGGTTCTCTAAATGTTCGCTAAAAGTGAGCCATGTTACTAGAAATATGGATCTACTGCAAACTATTAAGACATTTAGTATAATCAATAGTATAAATTCCTATTGACATGCTCTATTTAGCTCACTAACAAAAAAAAAGATGCTTCCTGTAGCTACATTAGTGCTCCATAATTTGATCACTTCTGGCCTTCCACACACGTTCTCATATATTTTTTTCTCATATGGATTATAATGTTGGGTTCTTGGCTGTTTGCACTCTGAATGGATTTTTTGGTGCATGTCATGAAAGGTACACAAATTATCCTTCTGGCCTACTTCTCATATTTTTTGACTCATGCAACAATGTGGAGTTAACCAAGATATCTCAGCCCCTGAATGTTTTCATGACCTCGCTTCTAGAGCTGACCTCAAGCCATTCTCGGATGACACCCAGATAATGCTTGATAATTTTTTGTTTGAGTAATTACAGCATGCATATTTATTAACGAAAAAAATTGGATTGTGGCATCCGTTATGTTTTTTTTTGTACAGATACTGCACATTTGTAAATCCCGCTAGATAAATAGTTTGGCAGGGTTTTCTTTTGTTAATGGCATGGGATTCATAGTTTTTATTATAATTGCAGGAAAAGTGCATTCAGTCGTCATTGGTGATTGTCACTGATGTTAGCAGTTAGCACTGTCTCTGTGGTTTTCTTATTTGAGTTAGCTCGTTTATTCATCGTGCACTGGAATTGTTTTACTATGCCATCACACGGACACGGTAATATTTAATTTTTTGAGAAAAAAAATGATGGTGATACGATTGTATGCTCATTCTACATTGTGGCTCTGCCACTGTAATATTAGATTTTGTTGAGCTGGATTTACAGCCTAGCATCTAGACCATCCTGGGCCGAGAGTGGCCCGTGCGGAAGGGAGAGCTGGTTTTAGATTTAAATTAGTAGTTTCAGAGTCACTGGTTTCAGATTTCAGAATAGCAATATCAATATATTTGATGGCCGATTACACATGTGATGTGGTAAATAAGTAGTTTCAGAGTAATTGTGGCCGATCTGCATTTGCATCACTGTCGATTCTGCAGAATTGGGAACTAGAAAGGCAGGCAGCCATGGCGTAGGTCGGTAGGTGCAACTGGCCATGGCCTAGGAGCAGCTTGGTGCACATGCACACAGTTGGCCTAATTATGCCCCGTCACTGGTGTCTAGGGGCCAGCCCACCTCACTTGAACAGATACAAAGTTCAGGAACCTCTTTCACTTGCAGCCTATGCTTGATCAGAAGGTACTATAAATAGCAAGAGATATTTGGTTTCTAACTGTTTTGCGTTTGTCTTGAGATGCATCCAATTTGACTGTTGATCAAGGTGATGTGCAGTACTACATCATTTGGTTTGTGTCGACTTTACTGAAGACTTGCATATCTGTGCCTCCTAACACAAATTACCTGTAAAAAATAGAAAAAAAGGCAGAGAAATTTGTCAGGGCTCCCACTAAATTTTGGGTACCTTACTTTCCAAATAAATTTCCTTGCAAGAAATCTTAGTTGTCTTATGCACTATCCTGAGCTGTTCATTTAGAACATTAAGAAAACTGCAGAGAATATTGACAAGGCTGCAAACGAGCTTCCCCATGCTAATTTGTTCAGACTAAACAAATACACATTTTGTTTAAAAAAATTAAGTATGGCTGGGCACTTCCAACAAAAACTTATAGAACAGGGACCTGACAAGTAGCTCTTTTGTTTATTTGGATCAAATAGTGACAGGCAAAATTGATTTATTCTTTTGCGGCCAAGAAAAAATAGCAATTGCATAAGTTTTTTTTGTAACCTGACAAAGCTGATCCATAGTTTGCAATGATGTGCTTTCACAACACTTTTGGACCTAATATTATCAATGTAATATGAGACACCAGGAACTTTATATTTATCAAAGCTAACTCTTTTGGTTGTACTTTGTTTCTTTTTATTTCAGATTGGTTTTATTAACTTAGAGAATGAAGACTTCGAAGGGCAGGCCTGGTGCAGTGGTGAGAGCTGTCTCACTGAGTCACCAGGTCGCGGGTTCGAAGCAGCCTCTCCGCAGATTTTGCGGAGGGAAGGCTTGCCTCGCTTTTTTCCTTCCCCAGACCCCACTCATGTGGAAGCCTCCGGCACTGGGTCTGCCCTTTAGAGAATGAAGACTTCGCCAAGGATACTGTAGATACCACACAGGCTAACCTACAGCTACAGGTACATTTTTTAAAAAACAAAAAAAGAAGGCAGTACAATTTGACACCGGAGTGCAGAGTTTATAAAAGACTTGAGAGAAAAAACGGAGTGCCACTCAACTTAGAAAGGAGAAGAAGAAAGAAAACAAAGGAGGCAGCAACAGCTACAGGGAGAGGAAGCTAATTACAAGAAGTCAAACCAGAGCTGGATCAAGGTCTTAAAAACTTCCTTTAATCTAAGGGACTGAGAACCTAAAGGTAGCCTTATTTGTCCATTACATGAACACTCTTTTGTAATTTTAAGATCATAGCTTTAAGAGTGACTGATGCCTTGAATGCAGGATGCCTTGCACAATGAAAATCATGATAGAATAGGGTGTCGCTGTGATTTTCTCAGTGGCATTTTAAGTAAAATTTACTTTGCTTTTGTCTTCATGTAGTTAATTATTGGTTTCCTACGTGTCCTTAGTTGCATCGCTTGTAGTTTTATAGTCAACCATGATGTCTTCTTTTGAATTGACAATGATATGCATGAATAAGAACCTATATACTCCCTCCATTTGTTTTTAGTTTTCCCTACTAAGAAATAACGTAATAGTTGTTTGGTTCCTTATGGTTTATATTTTTCAAGGTAATGCCTAAATGAATTTTAAGGGGATATCTTTTATCATATTTTGTTACTCTGCACTGCTTGTTCATGGTGATAGGTTCCATTAATTTTCAGTCCTTGATATAATTTGGCTTTACTAACGTTCTATCTGAACAACTGATTGTACATGAGGAGGTAATTGCTGCAGGTCAATGTTGTAAAGGACCCGTGACAACAAGTTGGAGATCCAAGCACTTGCGAAAAGAAGTATCATAAAAAAGCCATGCATTATCGGATCACATAACTAATGCTATAAGAAGTATTGTGAGTTCCACACTTAAAACTTGTTGGCATCTGCACAGTGAAAATTCTTAGGCTCAATTCAGCTACAGTTCTACTCGAGCGGTCCAGGGCCGTGCATGAGAAGAAGTAATCATCCCAACTCTTGCATTGGATGGGATGCCTTACTCTGAGATTGGCATCTCTAATGAAGTCAAGGAACACGTAATATACATGCATTATTTGCCAACATTTGGTAAAATAAAATGATTCATCGTGTTCTCTTTTCTGATGCAAACCGCAACTATTTTGGTGATTTCAGGGTGACCTCATCAATGCACAAGGACATGGAACTCTCCATGGATTTTACGATGATACTCCAGAACTAGGAGGAAGCAAATGCAGATAGAGCTATATTGGAAACGCTAGCCAAGAAACTCAAGATGCAAAGCCTGGTGAATTTTATAGCAGACTATGGCCATTAAAAAGCTCATAAACGAGAGGAATGGCCACCAACCAGAAAGCACCAAGCACATAATAGAACTCCTCAACAAGTTCAAGGAGATTACAGGCATCGACGAAAAGAACATCCTTGGGATGTCTCCATACCAAAATATCTAGAGAAATGCCCATCTTTGATGATCCCTAATGAATTTCTCTGTCCAATATCACCGGAGATCATTACTGACCTTGTCATCATTGCAAGCGTGAGGGTATGCTTTGTGCTATGCCATTCATGTTTCCTGATTGCAAAGCGGGATTTATTGTCTCACAGTCCATATTTCACCTGATTTGCAGACTAAAGAGAGAAGAAGTATCAGAAGTGGTTAGATGCTGGCCAGTGGACATGCCCAAAGACACAGCAACTATTAGCTAACTGCAAGAGGTTTCAGGTTCCAGCCCGCGGAAGTGCGGAATTATGGTAAGGACTCTGCTTGTGGTTTTTTCGTCTTTGAAATCAATGCTTATGTTCTCTTTCTGTGTCAATAAGAAACGATTACCATGGGAATGGAACCATATGACTGTTCACCAGGCAACATGCATGTGTTCCCACTTCTCACTCAAAAAAATGCAAATATCAACCATATTTGGATGCACAGCACTGCAAATCTAGCCTTGAGTTGTTTATGTCTCAACAACAAAATGGTTCAATGTAGGGAAGCTCGACGGCATCTGCTAACTGGAACCGGATAGTTGGTCTTAGGTTGGACGGGGAGAGAAACACAATATATATCGAGGCATATATTAAGTTAATCCTTGTTGTATTGGACAACATAAGTTTGATCCTTTTTTATAATGATATAATAACCCTATAAGTTTGTATCACTCATTTTTCTGTGAATCTTCAATCTATTTATTTTATACCGCGTTTGGCTGTTACTTTGCATCACCTAAAATGTGATCGTGGTGTTAGCACGGGGCAATATACACTTTTCACCGGTCTGAATTCTCATGGGCAGCTCAGAGGTTGGCAGGCGAATGGCGGTGATCCTTGTGGCCATTCATGGCAGGGCATTACTTGCTCAGGATCAAGGGTCACTAAAATGTGAGCCTTGTGATGTGGTGGAACTTATTCGTGGATTTATTGGCGGACGAAATAAATGAATATCGGATATTTCTTCCTGCTGATATAAAATATTATCTTACCCGCATCATGGAAAAGGTCTATATAGACATACAACAGAGTTTGTAAGCCTGCGACGCCGCGCTCTCCATGATTGCGTTAGTTTCACAAACTTTGCTTTTTGGATTAAATGTCGCTTTAATGTCGATATTTAATTTCACAGTATTGTTATCTTATCATGTGATCCGTGTGTTTTTAGTACAAAAGTTTAGTTGTCCCATAGCAACGCACGGGCACGCTACCTAGTGTATATATAAAATCCTGAGCTGCGATCGGTGGTGCTGTCTGCTGTGTATATTTTTGTTAGGTGTGTGTGTAGAGGACAGAGGAGAGGTACGGCCTGTTCGTTGACTGGTTTTTGGGCTGATAAGTTCGGCTGATGCTGGTTTATTATGATAGAAAAATATTGTTGGCTGACTGATAAGCCCTGGCTGAAACCAACAAGCGAACGTGCTGGTAGTACTATGCTAGAGGCCGAGAGCTGCCTGCGATGAGCTCCCCATTCGGTTGCTTACCTAGCTTGTAACTTTTGGCATTGGCAAGAAAATGATATGATATACATGCGGGTGCTCTTTGCTTGGGGCTGGAGCCAAAGAATAAAGATGCATGGAACCAACTGTCGTCCTGCAAAGTGCAAACCAGCTCAAGTAGCTCAATGATTTGGTTTAACGGAGTTAATGGCTCATTATTCATGTCTGTGTACTTTTTAAACTCTTCTTAGAGCAAGGTCAATAATAGAGCCAAGTTGCTTGGCTATAAGACAAGCTATAAGAGCCAAGTTATACAATAAGTGTATCATGTTTGTCTTAAAAAGTGTCTCTCATATTTCTCCTCACAACACTTGCTACTTGGGTCCACTAATATCTATGCTTCCGTGTCTAGCTTGGTGCTTGTATGGGAGCCAAGCTCTCATCTCTCTCTTCTCTTCTCTTCTCTCCTCCACATCAGCATTAGCTTGGCTATAAACCTATTATTACACATGCTCTTACAGTTCTATTTAGCTTTGTTTTCAGCCAAACTTTTCTTACCTTGGCCATGTTTTAAAGAAAAAATATATTAGCATCTACAAATTCTATTCTACTAAATACACTATGTTGATACTATAGATTTTTTTAATAAACTTAATAAAAGTTAGAAGTTTCACTTACGATAAAGCCAAAGTAACTATAGTTTGGAACGTGAGGGAGTATCGAACATGACTAAGAACTTCATTGTGCTCAGCAAATCAGCATGACAGAGATGCACACCATGGTATGTCACATCCCATTGCCTTAATCTCACTTTAGCAAGCTTAACCATCACTAGGATCGATTTTTGCACCCGCCCAGGCTTTTACCAATCTAAAAACAACAAGTCTGTATCTTTGACAAAGGGTAAGTCGTCTACATCCATGCTATTTGAACAGTTGAGGTCCTGCACTTTTCACCCCGCCAGACATGAATTTGCTCTTTGCTCGTGAATTGTACAAGGCCTTTACAATGTGCTATTTCAGTCCCAACTCTGCACCTGCTAGCTTTCACAGCACAGCTGGACATGGCATTGGCAATTTGGCATCCAGCACAAGCTTCCCCTTTCGTGTACTAGGTTCTGACCTTATTTACAAACTCGCAATAAATATATGAAAACAGTGGCCAAAGATAAATCTGCTCTCTTCCCGTTAATCAACAATCTCGGTACTTCTCAACAAATAAAATAGAATGACTGCCAGGGGTAGATAGTAGCTACTTCAAAGCACCCAGATCCTGGCCAAGCAACCGGCCTTGTGCTGGAAGCAGCGAGCACTGCCATTCAGCTTTGCCCTCTCCATGAAGAAGCTCCCCGTCGACACCACAACCATTGTGAGTATTCCCAACTGGCCTAATCTTTACTTCTTTTATCTGCGAGCAATTATTGTTGCAAAACAAAATGCCACATCAGTGGAAGGTTATCTGATTGAATCAATCAGGCGTCCTGTATTCTAGGAAAGTGCATTCTATTAAGTTCAAGGATGTCTATAATTGGGATTGTAAGCCTGATTACATGAACTGCCACAAGAAGTGACGTGAACAAATACAAGAAAGTCACAACCCACAATACCTTGACATATTCCACGTAAGGGAGTAGAAGATGCCAGCAAAGCTGATAGGCAACAAAGAAGCAAAATAGTCTGAGTCTGCCACTTCCATGGACAAGAATCAAATCCAGACTGCTGTCGTCATGCTGAGCTTTTGGTGCAATAACTGGAGAAAGTAACCCCTGGGCAGGCTTGCAAAAGTGATTGCAGACAAAAATGCCAAGAAACTCCCCATTCCTGGTAACCCAATTATCTTCAATCCTACCATTGATTTGTGTACCTCTCCTAACCTTGCCATCATCAGAAAGCTGTTCATGACATTTTTCAGTCAGTGGTCTCAATTCAGAATTTCTCCCTGGTGATGCAGGGAGATAGTCTACCTCAAATCTGTACTGAGGTAATGAAAGAAACTTCAGAAGGCCAGCAACAACATAACGGAAGGGACCAAACTGCATGCGGAAGTTTTCAGACAGCTGCAGAACTGCAGAGAAAAAAAAAAGTGTTAGACTTTAAGATGAATAGATAATTTATATAGGAACAAGGGTATATAGAAGATAAGATGTGTCAGATTAAGAACATATGAAATTGTGGGTTACCAACTAGTGTTTTCAATCGATAAGAGGTAATCAAGCAAGAACTAGAAAATAATAACAATGGTGGAATGTTTGATAGCGGTAGTGCAAATTTAAAGTAATTAGACATCTTTATTTCTTGAGAGTATGAACATAACAGATTGGTGGAGCAATTCAATTAGCCAGGCACAAACCAGCATATCCATATATCTGATCTAATCCTAAATTCGCAAGGCCATGAGTAGAAGTTCTGTTACTTATTTTTGTTCTTACCTCTAAGTTCTGCTGTATTATATGGTTTCAAACCCATGTTAAGCCCCTTTCATTCTTACTGCTACCTCCATTGTCTTTTTTTAGGTGCTATAAGCGCTACTTCAGATACCAAGGCACCAGCGAACTACCTGTCCGAGAATTAATCTACCATTGGTTGCCGTGTTCGTATTCATTTTGCATGCCACGTCGCTCAAACTGGATGGAGTACTTTTCACATTTGCATGCATGCATGATACAACTAGCACTGGCCAATACGGTGCAAAAGCACGCTTCTGTCGCTTCGAGTGCCATGAAACACAAGTTAATACGTATGCTTTGGTAACTTACAGCGCCAATCGATTTTTTTCAAAAACGTGTGAATGCCTAATAAAAGAGAATAGAGGGAGTAGCAACTAAGACAAAAACAATAATTATCACTTCCTTGCTTGAGGCCATATATGGCTCTCTGGATACCCAATAACTCAGATAGAAAAAAAATATCTACATATAATTTGATTCATTTTTAACCTACATCGACAGCATTGGGATCATTTTAATGATACAGTTCAGAAGGCAAGGGCATCACATCAGATTATCAGAATAAGATGCGCAGAAGAATGAAAAGTTACCATCAGCTACGAAACCATAGTAGGAAGCTGTCAAACCAAAGTGGGTCACTCCAGCTTGGATCCATTTAACGGCAAACACATCTATTGGTGTGAAACCTCCCTGCAGAAGAATGGCCTTACAAATTAATATGTACTGTTAAGTTTGATGATATGCCGAGTCAGAGAAATCCTTGGTAGTACGATCTAGTATGAAATAAATAAACATGACATAACCAAGGTACCTTAGCTAAAGCAATTGCAGCAGAAACAGGATCCCTGATGCCAAGAACAGTCCACACCAATGAATTATCAGAGCCAGCAGGTATTATCCCAATGGGAAATCGAATTGCCACTTCAAAATCGTCTCTACTAAGTAATCCATTCAAAACCTGCATTAAAATATAGAATGCCATCAGCAGGATAGATAAATTTCAGACTAGAAAAAACAATAAAAAATGCTTCAACACATGCCCAGGGTGCACTTGTGTCCACCACCAGTTGAAGACAGATAACTGCCAGTGATACATAGTACATACTAGTCCAAACTACTATAAACAACTGCTGCTAGAAGTCAGCCATAACCATGAGCTAAAACTGGTAGCTTTTATATGAGAGCAATGAGAACAGTCCCATCTAACAGATATGTTTTATATGTAGTAGATGCAAAGAAAATGTCCACCCAGGTGCAATAAAGCAAAATTGTATTCCAGTTCATTTTTTATACAGAAAGAAAGGTAGGAAAAGAGATGACCTCATTGACGATCCCATCACCACCAACACATATAATACCTGTAAACAAGAAAAAAGATAGCATCTTGAATAGTGAAACAGACAGGAACTTGATTGACAAAAAAAGAAAGAATAAGAAAAAAGAGATACACAATTGATATTACCATCAGGGAATTTTTTGAGGTCAACAGTAGAAGAAAGAACCTTTGCATGACCGGCATATGCTGTTTCAATGACTTCCATCTTGAAGCCTGAAAGCTGCACCAAATCAAAATTCAAACGCAAACATATATAAATTACAGGTAAGAAAGAAGCGTATCTGAGGTTTTCTTCTAACACATACAGGATGTATTTTTGCACAGTCTTGTACATACTATGTATTTACAGAACTAAACTGGTGATAATACTCATTTCTCTGGATATGACAGAAACTTTGATGAATGCATCAACATAAGTGTTAATAATTAATAGGAAGGTTTTGACTAAAAAAGGTAGGGACGCCTTACCTTCAATGTTGATTGCACTTTCTTGTAGAAAACATCCCGAGAGCTTCGGAATCCAGAATTAGGATTCAAAATGACAAGCACTTTACGAATAGATCCCTGTTTTGTATTTGATTGGTCTTGCAAAACATCGATTGATAAATAGTTGGGTACTTCTTCTCTGTAGGAAGTACTAAGGTCTGATGAACAGTGTGGTACGAACTTCCTCTTCTGGGTTAAAAAGTAAGCATTTCGCTGAATAGATTTCCTTAATTTCCGAGGCAAAGGCATCTGGTCTACTGGCGAACTTTGTAAATTAGTGGTATGAGAATACTGATAGTAGTTTCTTGAACGACATGTACTGTAGGTGAGGCATCCATTAATTCCATTAACAGCAGCACTACAGGAAACCTGCCATGGTGATTACCGTGCATATGAGGAAAAGAGCAAAGAAATAACCACTAACTTAGACAACATTAGTTAGGGTACACAGACTGTCAAGCAGGTGTATAAACAATCACTACTGCAACAGATTATCTCAAAAGAGGTATTTTTTACACACTTGTTACAGATTAAAGCAAACAAGTAAGCTAGCACCCATGTGGTAGAGCCTATAAGGTAGACCATGGACTGATATATGATACTACCTCTCAGCGGAAATAAATGTTGTTTCCGCCTGTTCGGGAGGCCGTAAACGATCGTGGATTATTTACTGCTGGCTGGTTTGGTGTGAGAGGAAAACACTATTGCTGGCTGGAAATTTACGATCGTTTACGAGCAAGCGAACAGGCTCGAATGCACCAGAGGGGGTAAGATATTTGATACCCCCTATGATCACAAATATAAGTCCATCCAGTCTTCTCTCGAATGCACCAAATATAAATCCATCAAAACATGAAGGCACCTTTTATTCTCATTCTTCCAAGTCGACCAATACTAGGCACAATAATCAATGCAATAAACTTGTCATCTTTGTTAATTTTAGCAATAATTGGTGCACGATGGGCCCATTGTACTACTCACCTTAATTCTTGTGTCGAAGTGCAAATGGACTTATATTTGGGAAAGGAGGGAGTAGCTGACATTGCAATGGCTCTAGGAAAATTTTGGTACAAATATCATCAGACTTAAAAAGCAAACATATATGCCCCAAATATTCAATTAATTGTGTGCTACATGACGAATTCATTAGCTGCATAAGATCTGAAACTTCATCTAGCTTCCCCCATTTTGACACAACGAGGACACTAACTGCACAGCAGTGCGCAAGCAACATACATACCCCCCAAAGCTATTAGCTTTGTCCCCATCGGCTCGGCTAGTCATCATAAGGTAAGAAATCTGATCCATTCCTCCCAACCCTCTCTCATCTTGTCCTCGAATTCCAGAAGTCAAGAACTTTTCCCCTCCGCGTCCTCGCGCCCTTACTCAGCGACCAAATCCAATCGACAGCTACCGACGCGGACCAAACATGAAAGCAAAACACACACAGGGGGCCGAAGAGAACGGAAGGGAGAACTCACCGGGGGGCGGACAAGGTTCCTAGAGCTCATGATCACTCTCGGCTCGGGGCAGCTTCACGAGATCCAGTGGCGGCCTCTTACTTCCTCCGCCCCTGCCCCCCGCGTCTCTTCCTGTCGTCGCCGCACGGCAGCAGAGCAAGCCGCCGCGCCAATTGACTCGCGGCGAGGGCGGCGGCGGCGAGCCGCGGGGCCGGGGATGGGGTCGGGTGGGGACTGGGGAACTGGGGACTGGGGAGGAGTGCCACGCCGCGGGACCTTTCTCCTTTAGTTTTTCGGTGCGGGGAAATTCGTCTTTTTTGCAGGTTGGTACGGAGTATCATCGTATTGTGGCCGTGTGCCGTATTTTTCAACTTATTTTTTTAATCGATATATTCTCACCTAAATTAGTCGGAACAGTATTTCGATTTGTTTCTCAGCTGAGCGAAAGAGACCGATATGGAGAATTTTGCAGATAGGTACGGAGTATCATTGTATATGTCAACTATACCCATCTTTCGTGAGAAGAATGACAATGCATCAAGAAAAAAAGTGATGCTGTTTCAAAAAAAAATAGAAACAAAGTGATGCTTGTTCAGTCATATCTGTGTGCTTTGAACATCAAAATATTATAGTGGTGGATGGTAGCCATGCGAAAGGCAGCCATAGCCCGAGGCAAGGGCACTCGGATCAGAAGGCCAAGCACGCGTGACAAATGACGACGACAAGCGCCCTCCGTCCCAAATATAAGCGCGCATCTCGTTTTTTTGAGTAACTAATTTGACTGAATATTCTCTTTGTCCTAAAATACTATCCATATGCATATAGCTAGAAATCATTTATTTCAAAACAGGTGTAATATATATAAAAATATACTAACACATAATAAGTATTATATATGGGATTAATAGTGAATATATTTTTATAATAATACATTAGGAGATACAAGGTTGATAATATTTCCTATAAATAAAACTAGTTACATTTTTAAAAATTTACAATTAACTCGTTTTGTATTAGTATTTTGTGAATCGAGACGGAGGGAAGAAACTTCCAAAAGGGAAACTGTATTATCACGCCAATCATGCTGGACCGGGTCGACGTCGTCACGTCATCAGCGCCTGCCTGCATCCTCCCTTTGTTTGTTTATTTATTTATTTATCCCTCGCAGTCGCAGCTACGGCTCCGCAACGACAGGACAAGCTCCCCTTCCTTCCTTCCCTCCTTCCTTCCCCGGCCGGCAACGAAACGTCGAAACCTTCTCCAGTTCTCCTTCTCCAGCCAGGACAGGACGCCACACAGAATCCGACGCAATCCAGAGCCCAAGGCCTCTTCAGATCCTCGCCTCCCTCTGCGAGGTTCTTTCATCGCGGCGCTGCGGCTCGGGGATCTTGTCCGCTCTCACTTCGTTCACCGGGGCGCCGTCACTCAGGAGTCAGAGGACTCGGGATCCCCAAGGTGAGCTTGCTGCTCCCGCGCGTGCGCAATTTTCTTTTGCTCGCCTCCCAAGCTGCTGCTGCGTTCTGCTTGTTCGTCGGAGCTGGGAGGGACGGGCACGAACCGTAGCGTCTCGATTCAAGAGCTTGATGGGCGGTCGGGCCGGGTGGTGCCCGACGAATTCGTCGGCTTCGAGGGGCTGATTCGGCTCAGCGGGAGCTTCTCCGAGCTCATTCCTCCTGCTTTGTTGCTGCCCCTGGGCGAGTTCTTGTTGGTGTGGTGGACTGGTGGAGAGTAGCTGGATAAGGAACTCGTTGGATTCTCTAGCACAGTGCAGAGCCCTGCGAAAAAAGATTGGGATTTTGACCCTTTGCTGTGCAATTTTTGAGCTGATCCCGGCACGCCACCTCGCTTCGGCTGCAGAACCTTCGCCCACTGGGGGACGTTCCCAATTCTGCCGATCAGTCAAGGAATTGTAAGCGTGTGGTAATGAAATGGAAGAGTTAAACTAGCAGTGTTTCTACTTCCATAGTTGATTGGAAGCAAACATCACATTAGCAAAGCTATGGCTTCTTGCTGAACCGAACTAGTTATGTGGATTTAGGCGTGGAAGTGTCACGGTTGCATCGTAGTTATTTGGTCCTAGTGTTCGGTTCCACATGTTGCCCTGTTCAGACTGTGTAATGCTCCTTCATGGTTGGATTAAGTCCTATTTGGTGGTGTGAAAACTTGCTGCTCTGTGCTGTATGCTATTAGTGCTATACTCCTGATTACAGGCATGTTACCGAGGGCTGGCGCTGTGTAGGTCCTTCCTACCACAGTACATAAATCTTGGCCTTTTGGGACCCCTTTTTTTCATAGTTGATGATTTTTTTTTGGGCGAAAGAGTTGGGCAGAGCCTTACTATGATAAGTGTGTTGTATTACAAAATATGAACAGATAAGTAAAAACTGTACATGGCCTCAAAAGAGAAAAAAACAAAATACCCAATTCCCAAGGGAACAAGCACTAAATATGCTCCTTGCTATGAATATGCTTGACGATGTGTTAATCACTAACTACCCTACAAAATTTGATCACTCATCTTTTTAGTTGCCACATAGACGTAAAAGTCATTTGGAAGAAGGATTTTTCGTCAAATATAAACATTGCATTAAGGTGGTAAATGTCTTCATTCAATGTTGTATACCAATATCCTTTATTTGGGAGAAAATTGTAAATTTACACAGGTCGGTGCAATCTGAAAGCAATAGAGATTGCGTGGAATATTAGATTAGATTGATTGAGAGACCTATGTACATATATGTAGGGGATGGGAGATCTCGTGGCTTATAGAAACAGGACCAAACGAGATCTCCTCATATCTCTCTAACCATCTATAGGGCCGGCCGGCTATACCAAGCGCAGGCCCATACCATATACATACGCAAGTCATACATGTAGATTCTAACACAATCTAAATTGTAAAGTAGTAAACATATCATTGCTCTGTTAGTCTTGTGTAACCTATATACATCATAGTCTGTTTCTATTTGTGAGAGAACTCTCAGTTTAAAAATATGCATGTAACTCACTATACCTGGGGTTTTTTTTTTCTCTGTAGATGGCTTCTTCGAATGGTGAGGCTGAGCAACAATGGATAGAGAATGTTAAGTCAGGAGGAGCAGTTCCCTGTCTAACACCTGAAAACTGTCCTAATGGCTGGGCTACTCCTTCTGGTGATTCATTTATGGTCAGAGGCCCAGAATATCTTACAAACAAGGTAAAAATACCAGGTGGAGAATATCTTCTGAAGCCTCTTGGATTTGATTGGATCAAAGGACCAGCAAAAATCTGTGAGATCCTGAAAGACAATAATCATCGAGTTAGAAAAGCTATTGATGAGGAGGTTTCACGTGGTAACCAGCCTTTTGTCTGGGCATTCAACTTGCAACTGCCCAAGGATAACTACAGTGCAATATTCTACTTTGTATCGCTAGAGGCTATACCTGAAGGCTCACTTATGGACCAATTCTTGAAAGGAGATGATGCTTTCCGAAACTCAAGGCTTAAGTTAATAGCAAACATTGCTAAGGGGCCCTGGATTGTTCGGACTGCTGTTGGTGAACAAGCCATCTGTATATTGGGGAGAGCCCTCTCGTGCAAGTATACTCAAGGATCAAACTTCATTGAAGTTGATGTGGATATCGGGTCTTCTATAGTTGCAAATGCAATTGTTCATTTGGCATTTGGCTATATCACAACGCTAACTGTAGATTTGGCCTTTCTCATTGAGAGTCAAACTGAATCAGAGCTCCCTGAGAGACTTCTTGGAGCCGGAAGGTTTTCTGAGTTAAATCCTGGATCAGCTGGTTTGTTTGAAAAGCGATCTGAAGAGCATCAGGAAAGCACTCAGTCTCGGCCTGTAGGATTTTGGCAGGGTTTCTCTCATCTGTTAAACAAACAAGGCAATCCGAGGGAGCCATCCCCTACTTTGCAGAATACTAATGGAAGTTTGCACAAAGAAGAAGCAAATGAGAATTCTAAATGGTAAGTACTTAGCTAGTGCCTTGTAAATTGTTTATCATTGGAATTAGACCTTGACAGATAAACAAAATATCTCTAGTGCACATTTTAAAAAAAAAAAAAAGAAACAAACAAAGACTGTCGTGTGGGTACGAAAATGTTATCTATGGATAAGTTATGATGTCCCTCTTGAGTCATGAACAGTGAAGCACTTTCCTTTTCCTTGCAATTTTCTTTGTTATCTTGAGGAGGCTACTCAATCAAATGGCTCCACCACTGTGTCAGCATCATTCTGTTATATTATTGAAACCCCAGTGCACGTAGCTCCCCCTTGCGCAGGGTCCGGGAAAGGGTCCGACCACTTGGGTCTTTTGTACGCAGCCTTTCCCTGCATTTCTGCAAGAGGCTGTTTCCAGGACTTGAACCCGCGAACTTGTCAAAAAAAATGTTTTCTATTGTTTGATGAAGCTTTATCATTTGAAATAATGATATATTTCCATGCACCTCTCTATTGCAGATATTCTTCAGACCCCTACTAGAAGAGATCAAAACCATATCTTCATTGTTTGGGGGTCAATTTATCAGTTAATCACTGCGTCGCAATTCTTCAGTAGGATGATCATTACCAGATAGTACCAGGGCTTGTTTCTTTGCCCTCACATCTGCTGTAAAAATTATATACATTTGCCACAGACAAACTGCATAACTTTGTACATAGATGCCTCCTAATGTTTATATAGTCAATTATGTATGGACTGTATGAAGCTCAAGGAAAGAATGATTCATTCGACAGAATATGGCAGTTGAAAGCATCTGCATTTCAAAAAAGAAAAAAAAAGTTCAGAGTATCTGATTCTGGTAAAGATGGAGAGGAATGCATTCAGTGAATCGATGAAGTGCGATGAAAGCTACAAACCAAACTGATTGGCACCATGAAAGGAAAGCATACAATCATGTACAATAAAACTTATTACTATTGATCTGGTCTGACTTGTAAGCTCTAGACTTCTCTTATGTTCTTGTTGGCTGTCCTGTCCTGACCTTTGCTTGGAGGACACCTAATGCCTATCATGTCGACGCCTTAACGTTCATTAAAAGGTGCATGTTAAACGTCTGATGTTTGAGAACTTCATAAAATTTGATGTCCCATTCCAGAGTTGGAAACTGAGTGTATTTGATTGGAGGACGGGATAGATATCGCACTTCGTCGCGGTGTCTGGTTTGAGGGATAGGTGAGATGGAACCGCCCACGAAAGACTATTCTTCCAAGATGTTGTCCCAAGACGTCCCTCGGTATGAGTTTCATCCCCTGTTGACACCGTTCTCTTTCGGCGAGTGCCCTCCTCCCATTGGGCACGCGCCCATGCCTGCTCTTCGGTCCTTACGCAAGCTCGACCTCGATCCCTAGCACGGGCAACCCTACCCAATGTGGGTGGGCATGGGCTTGGCGTGAGCGTGGCCCCGGCCATGGCATGCCCCGGCATGTCGAAGAACGAAGGAGAAGAAGGTGAGAGAAGATGATGTGGGGTCCCACTAACGGATGTCTAACTAAACACCAACAGTGGTGTATCCCCTTGTCTCCATCCTCTAAGAGCATCTCTATGAGTTCTCTAAATCTCTTTCTAATCCTTGATTTTTAGCGCCTTGTCTCCATCCTCTAAGAGCATCTCCATGAGTTCCCTAAATCTTTTTCTAATCCTTGATTTTTAGCGAGATGAGACTCCCAACAACTCATAATCCATCCTTCTAATATTTTAGAACTTGAGAAAAGTCACCTGTTCCGCGTAAAGTTACGTGCTTCCGAGTCACACGTATCTTCTCTATATTTTCTCTCTCCCGCGCGTGTTTGTCGATCAATCTAAAGGCAGAAGGACGTGGAAAGAATAAATAGTAGGAAAGAGTTCATAATGTAAATGTACAGGAGAAAAAGAATATATAAAAGTTGTTAGGATAATTTAGAAATAGTATAGGATTCCTGATGTAAAATTGTCTTCTATATTTTAGGAGTGGATTATTAGAAACTCTTGGAGATGGCCTTCTTTATTTCTTCCTATACTTTTTTTAGAGTTGTAAAACTTCATGTTTTTAGGAAGAAAATATTAGGTACTCTTGAAGATGCTCTAACCAAACGTATAACAAAGACCATCCCATCCAAAAACTAGAATAAAGCATCTTGTCCCAAAGCCACCCACGCCCTAAGTGATGCTTAAACTTTAAAGTTTGTTAATTCTTGAGCTTGATATATCTATACTAAGGGCACGTAACCGTAAGAGTCATTCACTAATTCTAAGCCAACATCTTCAATAGGCTCATAGGATGATTATGCCCATATGACACTCTTATATGTTTTTGAAATGTGTGTATGAACTTAGCTTTTAATAAAAGTTAGTTTTTCTCTTGTATTAAAATATGAAAAAATGCTTAGAGTAGCTTATAAGTCACCCATTGCGGATGCCCTAAGACGAAAAAAAAAACAATTTGCTCCATTGCTGACTTTGACGACCGAGATTGCTCTAGGAAATCAAGAATTTTTGTGAGAGTTTATATTCAAAGAAGAATCACAGGAGTTTGTGAAAAAAAAGGAATTGCACAAGTAGGAAATTATGCTTGAAAATCCATTTTCCAGTAACATAATGGTGCGCGGATAGTTGCAGCTGTCAGGAGCACAATAATTTGTCTGTTCTTCAACCTCTTTCCCCGCAGGAGAGAGAAAGAGAGAGCTCTAGACGGAGAGGCTCCCAAATCGATCTTTTTCGGCTTCGCAACTGTTTCCTCTCCGAGCGGCGGCGAATCTGAGAACTCCTCGACGAGCGGAGGCGGCGAGTCCGTGATGGTCGGCCGCCGGCGGGCGCGGACATGCACCACCGCCCCTCCTCCTCCGCCGCCGCGTCGTCGTTGCCGCTCTCCCCCGCCGACGGCTTCCTCCGCGGTAGTAACCGTGGCGACCAATCTTCCTCCGCCCCGCCCCGTTCTCATTCTCGCTCCTCCTCTGAGGATTCCCGTCGAGCACCTCGCTTACTCGCGTGATTTTTCTGCCTGTTTCTTGGGTCGTCTGGTGGTGGCTGTGCAGTGAAGGACGGCGTGGACGGGATGATCAAGTACGTCGCCAACGAGCCCTCCGTCGGGCTCTACTTCGTCCAGCAGCATGCCCGGGCCTCCATGCCCCTCCTCCTCGACGTCAAGGTCCACCGCCTGGCCTGCCTTCCTCTCCCTCCTTGCTTTGCTTCCTTCCCTTTGTGCATGTTGAGCTGTGCTTTGGGGATTAGCATTCATATTGGTTTATTGGGGGCGATTCGTCTCTAAGGAATAGCATATCGACCCAAGTGATGGATGAAATCAAAGATTTGGGCTTTATTGGGAGAGAGAAGCTGAAAAGAATCGGATATTCTTTTGTGTGTCTTTGCTGCATTACTGGCAAACTTGCTAGTAAATAGTAATTGATTAGGGTGTGCATATTTAGCAGCTTGGTAGTTAGTTGCATTGCGGATTTGAGTTATGTACATCCTTGCCAGATTACCATGATACCACTCAAGTGCTTGGTCTAATACAATTTCTTGCTGTTGGGTATCTACTTGGTTTAGTTTGGATACAGGTAAGCTTTAATGTTGTGCTTGATTAGCAACTGGGTTTCCAGTGATATAGGATTGCAGGATATAGTTTCATGAAAACTATTCACTTGCTTTTAATGGCTTCATGGAACGGAAGAGCACAAATTTTATGCCACTTTTTTAGTGTATAAGATGTACTATCATCTGAATTACTCCCTCCGTTCCAAATTATAAGTCGCTTTGACTTTTTTGGTACATCCATTTTGCTACGCATCTATATATAATATTATGTCTAGATACATAGCAAAATGGATGCACCACAAAAGTCAAAGTGACTTATAATTTGGAACGGAGATAGTAGTTAAATACAAATTTCTGGAACGAACGAAGTAATATTTCTCTTGCTGCTCGTAGTCTGTTATGTGGTTTGCTCTTGGTAGTTGGTACAACAAATCAAGATGCTGATATTTTTCTGTATGGATCTAACATGAGTTTTGTTTCTGTCATCAGGGTAAGCTTGCAGAAAAGACTCACGAGGTGACACTGCACACAGAAGACATGGAGGATTCTATTTGCGCTGTGAGATCCATGGCTGATTTTGGACTTCCACTTGCTGATGACATGATCAAGGACATAAATAGATCACTGCAAATAATGTCAAAGACCCAGCCAAAGAGAGGGTACAGATATACTAATCCTTGGGAACTTTATTTTACATTTTTTACAATTATTATCTTTAAAAATGTGCTAAACTTTTTTGTTCACATTTCTATGGCTATAAAGTCTTGGCCTTTTTGCCTTATTCATTTAAGAACAGTCCAATTGATATGTTATACATATACCCTGAAGTTAATTAAGATCAGAGTCTTTTACTTGAGCTCTCCAATTAGGTTCCAAACTAAGATCTTGCTTCTTGGCCAATAAACCACAATAGAACTTTACTTGTCAAACCCATAATCCCTTGCAGTACATATCTTGTCTGTGCACTGTGCCGAACATCATCTTGTAAAGTTGGTTTTAAGACAAAACTTTCATTGCTATCAGGTTGATCCAGAACCCCAGTTGGGGGTTCCAGTCAAGGAAAAGCTCAGGAACTTGGGATGAATTGGGCTCTACCAATGGAAGTAGCAGCAGGAACTACCTCTCTTCAATGTTCAACACTGCGAAGCAAAAGGCATCAAGTCTCAGGTGGCCACAGCCTGACTTTACAACCAAAGATGATATTAGCGAGAATTCAGCGTCTTCTGCTGCCCCAGAATCGTCACAAGCTGGTGGACAAGGTGCATCTACACCAGATACAGAAAAGGATGACCTCCCCATTTCAAGTAGGTTGTCAGATGGTACGACTGCAACCAACCATAGCTTGCCTGCTGCCGGTGTCTCCGAAACAGTGGAGTCTTACAATAAGTTCAAGGAAGAACAAGAACTGAAACTTCAGGAGTGGCTTAGAGACTCTGAAGAAGCTGTCGACGATAAAGACTGAGTGTGCTAAAGCTGTTTCAGCTCTGTGCCTCTGTTGGAGCATAACAGAACGTCACCTTTGTTAGACATTCTGTTAGTGAAACAGAGCTTGATTGGTATAGATGCGCTGGATGCCGAAAGACTGTAATTTGTGAGATCGTTTTTATCACTCTTTTTAGTGAATTGATAAATCTGAGTCATCACTGTACTCTGAACAGCCTGAACAATAGGCGTTTTCACTTGCACGATTACACATGTGTCATATATAGTTGTGAAAATGCCTGAATGTACTGCCTCAAGTAATTAAAATGGATGCCTAGCGTATTATATATTTCTGAGGTCTCATTGCAATAATGAACAAAGTGTGTCCACCCTGCACGTTGTCTGTTTGTGTTCTTGTGATCTGCGTATACAGATCCCAGCATTAAGCATTCGTAAGTTCAGCAATCGTGACACAGACAACAGAGTTTCTCCAACCTGACTCCTATCAGCACTTCCTAACTATACTTTCTCTGTTCCAAATTGTGTTCATAGCTTTTGCTATGCATCTAAATATATACTACATCTAGATTCATAGTAAAAAGCATGAATCTTGAAAAACCAAAATAACTTACAATTTAAAACGGAGGGAATACATCTCAATTTCAGGCTACAGAATCTTACAATGTGGACATCAACTGGCACACCGATACGGGTGCCACTGACCACATTACTAGAGAACTAGAAAAGCTCGCCGTACGTGTCAAGTACAACGCCAATGATCAGATCCACACAGCAAGTGGCGCAAGTAGTATGAGTATAAGTCATATTGGTCAATCTACAATTCACAACCCTGGTCGTAATCTCCACCTAAATAATGTTCTTCATGCTCCAGAAGCCACCAAAAATCTCGTTTCCGTGGAAAAATTCTCTTAGAAATGTTATTTAATTCTCTCTGCGACCTGAAATACACACGTGCAAAGTAAAGATGAAATGTCATTTCTCACTTGCATATTTTCAATCTGAACGAAAGATACAACTGCCCAATATGATCATCAACTATCATGTGTAACTGAAGATGGGTTATCACGCACTCCCTCCGTCCCAAAGTAAATAGCTTTCTAAGGTTTACAATTTGTCCCAAAATAATTAACATTCTATATACAAACATAGAACACTGTCTCCTAATGCAAAAGCTAATCATGGGTACATGCAAAAAATAACAGCCAAATCCAAGAGCTATCCTACAGGAAAGGAAAGGAGATAAGGGTACATGAGTCTTTTGCTAACGTCCTTGATCTGTCTGAAAAATTCTAGAAACTTATTTATTACGGGACTGAAATGAGTACTCCCTCCGTCCCAAAAAGAAGGACGTTATGGGATTCGTGCAAGTCAAACTTTCTCAACTTTGATTAGATTTGTAGAAAATACGTACAATATTTTTATCTCCAAATAAGTTTATTATGAAAGTACATTCAACGATCTATCTAATGATGCTAATTATGTATTATAAATATTAATATTTTTTATATATAATTGATCAAAATTAAAAAAAAAGTTGACTTCTCGAGAAGCGAAAATGACTTTTATTTTGGGACAGATGGAGTAGTATAAAAATGATAGATGCTTTTAGATAGACCTTCCATTATCCATATTCGGCCTGTTCGCTGGCTGGTTTCTGGGCTGGTTTGGGCTGGCTAGTGCTGGTTTGTTGTGAGAGGAAAATACTGTTGGCTGGCTGGTTTGGGCTGGCTGAAACCAACAAGCGAACATGGTGATTATGTGTAATCTGCTACCCAAACTTTGAGTTATTTCCATTTACGGCTAATCTAGATATCCAATTACAGGAACTAAAAGATCACAACCGGCCGGACACCTTATTATAGATGGTGTGGCAACCCATAATTTAATTTATTTTATGCCTATATAATCTTGGTATCCAATTATACGAACTTGAGGATCAATACTAGTTATCTCAGAGATGGCGCGTGGCGACGCCAAACCTAAAGCTCATCGAGCTCAACTCGTGCAAACATGAAGGACATGGCCATAAATTAGGCCAGCCGCATGGCCGCCCTCCTCCTCAAGCTTCTTCTTCCTTGCCGTAACGCCAGATCTGCTCGAAGCTCCACTGATCTGCCCCACCGCGCGCAGTAGGATCTCATTGGAGCTCCGTGCCGTGAGCTCCGCAGAGACCCTACCGCTGCGGTGACCTCCTTCTTCCCCTCCCCCCTCTCGCTGTAGCTATGGCCATGGGCAACCCTGTCTTGACCTGGCCTGGCCGTCTCCACCGCCGCTAGAACCCTAAAGCCGCCCTCCCGCCGTCCCCACCGTCTGCCCGACCCGCCTCTCCTGAGCCCCTTCTCTTTTAAGCCCGCTGGAGTCGGGGAAGATACCGTCAGGCGCGCGTGCACGCGTGTGTGTGTGTGGGGTGTGGGGGGGGGGGGGTACGGTGCACTAAAAAAATAGCCGCGGGGTATGAAGTCTTTACCAAACATTAACATTATGATTGTGGCAGCATATACTGTATGTGCTAGAATGAAGCAGCAACTAACGACCAAATGGGGTTAGGAGAAAGGTCTTTACGATTTGAGGCAAGACCAACTGCATCAGTTATTGGGTGATTATATTTGTGCGCTCTATTCTGTCAGACTGTCTCTTGTGATGCAGCCAAATGATGACTTGGAGTTCAGCAATGCAGTCTTTCAGTGGAGATCCTCGAAGTTTAATATATAGGACCTGTTTAAATCAGCAAGCGCTATTTAATTATTAGTTGAAGTTAAAAATTACTCCAAAATTTCTTATTTAAAGTCCAAGAAAGCTAGCATAGCAGCCGATCAGCACCATGTTATGAGACTGAGAGCTCTCTGATTTTTTAGTTTTTTGTGAGGACACTTTCGCGTTCAAAGAGAGGTAACATATTCATTCATGCAGAGTCTTTGGAACCTTTTCCGTGCGTCCAAAAATCAGCCGGATGGGCCGTATATAACAGATGGATGGGCTGCATTTGTACAACTTGGCCCATTTAGAGTGATTAGTCTTATGTGGCCTGTAATCGTTCGGATTAACGAGTTGATCTTGTGTGAATAATTTGGGTTGCAATGCACCATCATATACCTAGTGTATCCAATATATTTGGTGCTTGGCTAGAAGGGTTTTTGTCTAAGCCTAAGTTCCAAATTTTAGTAGGTGCTCTTCATTGGACTATTTGGTTGAGTATAAATGGTGTGATTTTTAATAGAACTACGGCTAATTCTTTCATGCATGTAGGTTATTTTTCACGACTAATTTTTTCATGCAGATTATTTTTAGGTGCGCTTATTTCATCAGAAGCTAGTCGCTGCTCTCTTTAAAGAGGAAGAGAGATGTTTCGAAGATGAGATGCAGAAAATTAGATGTCACTATTATGAAGGTTTTTAATTATTTTGAATTGGAAGTTTAGCAACAGGATTGAAGCGTAACTACTAGCTGTAGCTTTCTTTCTCATGTCACAAGCCTAACTAGCTGTAGGTTTCTTTCTCATGTCACTCTTTTGAATACTTGTATTTTGTAGCCTTTGTGCTATTCGGCATGAGTTCGTGAGGCTCAGCATGCAGTTCGATGCAATGCAAGCAACATCATGCCAGCAGTGCTACCCGTGAGTAAGAGATGCTATAGTCAATTAATTTAGGTGATCAGAGATTAGATAAGGCACAACAACAATAGCAGAAAGATCAGCAATTTCAGCATATAGATTGATAGATGGTGCTCTGCTCGAAGCAGAGGCAGCAGATGTATATATGTTGGTGTGCACTAGTAATGCAGAATTAGTCAGATGCTAGTTGACTAGGTTAGTCATCAAATCAGCCGCCGATTGGATTAGTAGCCAAATCAGTTGTGTGGTTTAGTTCCTGGAGCAACGACAGAATTAGCATGAGCACCATCAAAGAGGCATGTAGATTATGTGGTCAGCTTCAGTGGTGTTAGACAGTCCAGCCAGCCGAGATGGGTATTACATAAATCCAGGTGATGGCCACATGCAAAATCATCAGTAGATATCAGATGGTAGCTAGCAATATTAGTATAGTAGAGGAAGAAGACTAGAAGGGTGACAAAGAAAACAACATATACAGTCATGTATAGTTAACTCGCAAGAAGGAAATGCTGGCTTATTAGTGATTAGTCAAGTAAATCAGCCTCGAGACAGCTGAAGAATGATGATGAGAGACACTAACAGCTAAGCTAGCAAGTAGCACGGCATGGATGTCCAGGCCAGAGGTACAGATAACTGACATTCAGAGTTGTTAATCGCCAAGCATGATCATAAGTTCAGAGAGCCACGAGTACATGTGAATTTAGAAGAAGAGAGCCACGAGTGATGCTTCAAGTAGCTAGTTTCTGTCAGTTCAGAACAGTACTAGACTCCAGTGGTCTTTTTTAAGGTGCGTCGAAGTTTCTGTGAGATGCAGACAATATGCCTAGACGAAGTGCCCTGTACATGTTTCATATAAAACAAACGATGAGAAGACCCTCAACTTATCAGTGCAGTTGCTGCTTAGCTGTAGGTGATGTGTATACCGTTATGTCTAAGAGATGGTCGCCACATTATTATTAGTCTAGATAGCCTGATCCGGCAGCACTGCTGCAACAGCAGGAGGGAAACACTCTGGGTTAGTTTGGCAATATATTCCTGTTCCTCCCAAAAGGACTTTGACTCGGGCTCCTCTTATGGAGCAGTTTTTGATGTAGCTAAAGATGTTTTAGAACAAGTTTAACAAAATTGGTTCTAGTGACAATTTTGTTATGGTTTGAGCTAAGTTTGTGAGAATCAGTGAGAAGCAATATTTTTTTATGGCTCTAGCTCTAAGTAGAAAAACGAATTCAGCTCTTTCAAACTTCTTGCAGGGAGCTGTTTCTTGTATACCTTTTGGTACGGCTTCAGCAGGAGCTGAAGTGCCGCTCCAGAAACCCTAGGAAACAAAGGTTACATCAGTAGCTATCATGGCTAGAAAGAGGAAAACATAAAGCAACGGCCGCAGCCATAGAAATGGACAGCCGAGCGGAGCCAGCTGTTTAGGCCTTGTCTTTCAAAAAAAAAAAACTGTTTAGGCCTTTAGGACAGCCAAGTACACCCACTGTTTAGACCTTTGTGATTGCGTCTATTCGAAGGCAGCGTAAATGTTTTAGATGATTAGATCCATATATAAAAGAAGCTATACATCTCTACCTGTCATGTGTGTTACAGTACAAGTTAATTTGGCTCTCAATTATTTAGAAGTTGCTCATACATTTCCGCATATGTAGAGCTTTATTACATCGATCAACAAAACAGCATCAGCTAGCTTATAAGCCACATAAACGATCAAGCGAACAAGGTGATATTTGATAGACTGCTTCATGTAGGCAAACCGCAAACGTGTTCAATTTGCTTCCACCATTTTGCAATGTGCAATCAGTCTATTTTAAGTTCCAAGAAATTACTTACCTAGTATGCCAGTGATGTTTGCAGTGGTAGTGTATGTGGGACAGTGACGTGAGTTGAGGGAGGGAGGAGATAGAAACGCCGCGACATGAATGCGCGTTGCACTACCAGAAACAACAGATTTGTCAAGTGCAAAAATGTTTGCCAAGTGCATTCTATCTGTCAGCAAACGATTCTACAGGCGTCAGTTAGATAGCAGTAGGATCAGCTGCTTCAGTTAGTCAGTCAAACTGCTAGTGCTTGCGTCCTATTCTCTAGCTGATCCTTGCATGTAGGAAGTAGTTAGCATCGCTTGGCTAGCAATGATCGGCATCATGTATATGTACCTATACACACTGTCGATGTAAAAACTTGAGCATTCTCGTTTTTTACATGGTATCAGACTGATCGTTCCGATCCAACCTCCACCTTCCGCTGCTCCTGGCCATGGACAGTCCTCACGGCTCCACCTCTTCCAATCCCTTCGCCGTGGGCAACGACCCTGCTCTTCCCCCAGCCTCCACCCTCGTGCTGCTCAACATCCGCAGCCACGTTCCGGTCATCCTCTCCGCTGATGACGGCAACTTCCGGCAGTGGCGTTCTTTCTTTGACCTCGCGATCAAGAAATTCGGCCTCGTCAACCACATCGACGGCACAGTTGATGCCGCCGCCATGATCGACGATCCGGAATGGCTCCAGATTGACTCCTGCATCGTCTCCTGGCTCTACACCACCGTGTCCAAGGAGATTTGGAGTGACGTCAACAAGTCGGGCGCCACCGCCTACTCCGCGTGGACGGCGATCACGGGGCAATTCCTCGACAACAGCCTTCAGCGCGCCGTCTATGCTCAGCAGGAGTTCCACAGCCTGTTCCAGGGCGACATGAACATCAGCGAGTATTGCGGCCGTCTCAAGCGCCTCGCCGACACTCTCTACGACTGCGGCGCCGCTGTCTCCGATCCGGCGCTCGTCATCAACACCCTGCGTGGCCTGAACAACAAGTTCAGCCAGGCCATTGCTGTTCTCTCCACCATGACTCCACCGCCCACATTCCTCTACACCAAATCATATTTGCTGCAGGAGGAACATCGGATGCGGCACTCTCAAAAGATGGAGGCGCAGACGGCGCTCCTTGCAGCCGCCACCACCTCCACAACGACCCGGCCCGTGGCGCCGCCCCCACCTCCGCCGCAGGCACCCAACACCGGTGCCAATGACCGTCGCAAGAAGCGCAAGTCCGCTGATGGTCGAAATCGCCAGAACGCCTCCGGCGGATAGAGCGCAACAGCCGGCGGACACCCTGCGCCCCACGCCAGTGCGCCGCCGCCATCGTGGGCCTCGGCCTACAACCCTTGGCAAGGCGTTGTTCAGGCATGGCCGATGAACGCCTGGCGACCTGGTGTCCTCGGCTCGCGGCCAGGCGTCAACCCTCCGCAGGCCATGGCGGCACTCTCGGCCCCGTCGCCTCCGCACGATCCCGCCCTCTACGCCGGCGCCCAGGGCTCTCTACCGGCCGGTCTCTACTCCGCCCTCAACGGCCTATCCATCAACAACCCCGGTGGCGGCGGCAGCGACTGGTTCCTTGACACGGGAGCCACGGCACACATGGTGTCCAATTCCGGTATCCTCAGCTCCGCTCCCTCCCCCTCTGTTCATCATCATATTGTTGTCGACAATGGCCAATTTCTTCCTGCCCAGTGCACTGGCAACGCCTCTATTCCTACCACTTCTTCTCCTTTGCAACTTCGCAATGTTTTAATTGCTCCTCAGCTTGTCAAAAATATCATTTCAGTGCATGCTCTAACCCGTGACAATTCCGTTTCTATTGAATTTGATCCATGGGGCTTCTCTATCAAGGATCTCCGCACCAGGATGGCTCTGCTCCGATGTGATTCGTCCGGCGAACTCTACCCACTTCGCCATCACTCCAGCACCTCGGCGTGCCCTCCGACTGCTCTCCTTGCATCGCGCAACAGCACGCTCTGGCATGCGCGCCTTGGTCATCCCAGTCATGCCATGCTCCAACGCCTGTCGCGCTCCATAGGTTTTTCTTGTTCCAAGTCCAGTCGTCATACATGTGAAGCCTGTCGCCTTGGCAAGCATGTCCGGCTGCCTTTTACCGAGTCCAATAATATTTCTCAGTTTCCCTTTCAGCTTCTACATTGTGATGTATGGACCTCACCTATAATGAGCAATTCTGGTTACAAATTCTATCTTGTCATTTTGGATGATTTCTCGCATTATGTTTGGACCTTTCCCTTGCGTCACAAATCCGATGTTCTACCCACTCTCATCTCCTTCCATGCCTTTGTACGCACTCAGTTTCAGGTGCCCATTATGAGTCTCCAAACCGACAATGGCAAAGAGTTTGATAACTCGGCGTCGCGCGCATTCTTCGCCGCGCACGACATTGCTCTTCGCCTCACCTGCCCATACACATCCCAGCAGAACGGGCGTGCAGAACGCGTCCTCCACACTCTCAACGATGGCATTCGCTCCTTGTTGTTTCAGGCATCCATCCCGCCTAGCTTCTGGCCAGACGTGCTCGCTGCCTCCACTTATCTACTGAACCGGCGGCCGTGTCGACCTCGTAACAACTTGACCCCATTCGAGCTGCTTTTTGGCTCGCCGCCAGATTACAACCACCTCCGAGTTTTTTGGGTGCCTTTGTTACCCCAACACCGCCTCTACAACCCCGCACAAGCTGGCTCCGCGTTCTGTCCACTGTATCTTCCTTGGCTATCCGCTCGACCAAAAGGGATACAAGTGCTACAATCCTGTTACCAAACGTGTGCTCATCTCACGTCACGTCTATTTCGACGAGACTTGTCTTCCATTTGCACAGGTTGACACGACGCCACTGTCTGCTGCTCCTCCATGCTCGTCGTGCCTGCCTGACATGGTCTCGCTCCCCACCAGACCAAGCTAGTCTCAACGGCGTGCTCCAGCAGTGTAGCTCGGCGTACCAGCAACGGACTCTCAATCGACTGAGACCCCGTTGCCCACTGCTTCTAGCAACGCAACATCCCCGTAGCCGGACGCGTAGCCTGCGGCACCGTCGTCGTCGCCTGCCGCGACATCGTCCTCAGCGCCCGACTCTGTGACGTCGGGCTCTCCACCATTGAGGGCACCGTCGGACCCTCCAGGGACGTCGTCCGTGCAACCGCAATGACACCCGATGGTCACGCGTGCGCAAGCTAGGATCCACACGCCTAATCCCAAGTATGCACATGTCGCCACCATGCCTGCGCCGTCGCCGCCGCCGCCGTCGTCAAGTGTCCGCGCCGCTCTTCGTGATCCGGAGTGGCTGGCCGCGATGTAGGCCGAATTCAACGCCCTGAAGAGCAACGGCACGTGGACGCTCGTGCCCCGACCCGCACAAGCCAATGTCATCACCGGCAAATGGCTCTTCAAGAACAAGTTGCATCCTGATGGCACATTGGAGCGTCGAAAGGCCAGATGGGTCGTCCACGGGTTCTCCCAACGCCCTGGCGTCGACTTCCATCAGATCTTCTTCCTGGTGGTCAAGCCGACGATGATCCGAACAGTACTGCACCTCGCGGCGACAAGACGGTTGCCTGTGCATCAGCTCAACGTTAAGAACGCGTTCCTCCACTGTGATCTTGCCGAGCGCGTGTATTGTCATCAACCTGCAGGTTTCGTCGACCCCACTTGCCCCGACCATGTTTGCCTGCTCATCAAGTCCCTCTATGGGCTCAAGCAGGCGCCACGGACGTGGTTCCAGCGCCTTGGAAGCCACCTACGCAGCATGGGCTTCATCGCGTCCGGCGCAGATAACTCCTTGTTCATCTACAAGCATGGCGACCAAGTGGCGTATCTCCTTGTGTACGTCGATGACATTATTCTCACAGCCTCAATGACCACCGTTCTACGTCACGTCATCGACCAGCTGCGCCAAGCTTTTGCGCTCAAGGACCTTGGTGAGCTCCACTTCTTCCTCGGAGTCTAGGTGCGCCGCGATGCGACGGGATTCTACCTCAACCAGGCCTAGTACACCGAGGACATCCTGGAAAGAGCAGGCATGGCGAACTGCAGACCTGCATCGACTCCCGTCGAAGCCAAGCCAAAGCTGTCTACCACCGACGGCGAGCTCGCGTCCGATAGCACCTTCTACCGCAGCATCACCGGTGCGCTCCAGTACCTCACACTCACACGTTCGGACATCGCCTACGGCGTGAACCAGGCGTGCCTCCACATGCACGCCCCGCGTGATGTGCACTAGAACCTTGTAAAGCGTATCCTCAGATACCTCCGTGGCTCTATCAACCACGGCATCAAGATCTCGGCTACACCCACTACTACAGAAATGATTTTGCGCGACACCCCTTTGGACCCTTCCGAGGCGGGCACATTTTTTTGCCCGTCACGGTTAATCCCAGGATTTTCCAAGGCGGACATTTTTCATTTACCGATGCGTACATTTCTGCCTGCCACGGTAAATCAATTTACCGTGGCGGGCGTCCTAAGACGTCCGCCACGAAAAATGCCCTATTTTCCGCGGCGGGCATATTAAGACGTCCGCCACGGCATCCTTAAAGGCCCGCCTCCTTAAACTTTTGGCCCAGTTCGGAGCCCAGGCACAGCCCCTACCGGGTTTATATATAAGGGCAAACTTAGGGTTCCCTCAATCTCACCCAACTCCCTCACAGCAGCCGAGAGCGGCGGCGCCCTCTATCTCTATGTCTCCCCCCCAACTCCGAGCACCGCCCCTCCACCTCTCTCCCCACGGCGCCCTCTATCTTTCTCTGTCTCCCCAACTCCGAGCACAACCATGGAAGCCGACGGCGCGACGCGGGAGGCACGGAGAGCGAGGGCGGAGCGCTGCGGCGCGGCGCGCGAGCCGGAGCGGTGCGTGAGGCGGAGCACTGTGGCTCGCAAGGCGGAGCGCGGTACACGTGGCGCGTGCGGGCCGGGTCTCCGGCGGCTCTGGCCCCCTCCTCCCGACGAAGTGGTCACCGGCGACCGGCGGCGCGTCCTCCGACGGATTTGGCCTCAGGGCCCGTGGATCCAGTGGCGGATCGAAGGTGGCGGTGCATCCTCCTTCTCCCAGCGCGCGACGGCCTTCTTCCATGGCGGCTGGGCCCGGCCCCTCCTTCTCCAAGCGTCCGACGACACGTCGTCCGACGGATCTAGCCTCGGGGCCCGTGGATCCGTCGTCGCCGCGGATCTGGCGATGGTGGTGGAGGTGCAGCGTCGTGGCGGCGCAGGCACGGCGATGCAGCGGCGGATGGGCTCGACGCCGGGCCTAGATGGGCTTGCGTTGGGCTCTCTGTTTTTTTTTGTTTTTTTTACGTTTACCGCGGCGGGCAACTGGGGTTCGTCACGGTAAATCTTGATTTACCGTGATGATCTGGGCGTGGCGGACGCAGTTGCCCACCGCTGAAAACCAGATCCGCCCGTCGCGGTTAAACTTTGTGTAATAGAGACCGTCGATTGTACTCAAGGTCTACTCCGACGCCGACTGGGCCGGTTGCCCGAACACGCGGCGATCGACGTCCGGATACTGCGTCTTTCTTGGTGACTCACTTGTGTCATGGTCGTCCAAGCGCCAGACTACGGTGTCATGGTCAAGCGCCGAGGCCGAGTACCGAGCGGTAGCCAATGTCGCCGCGGAGTGCTGCTGGCTGCGAAATCTTCTTCAAGAACTTCATGTGGTCATCGACAAGGCAACGATGATTTACTGTGACAATGTATCTGCAGTGTACCTATCTAAAAATCCGGTGCATCATCGACGGACCAAGCATGTGGAACTTGACATACATTTTGTGCGGGAGAAGGTTGCCCTGGGACAGTTCAAAGTGCTGCAAATACCTACACGGCATCAATTTGCAGACATCATGACCAAGGGACTGCCGACGCCATTGTTCAATGAATTCAGAGACAGTTTATGCATTCAATCAACTGAAGCTGCAACTGTGGGGGTGTCAGCAAACGATTCTACAGGCGTCAGTTAGATAGCAGTAGGATCAGCTGCTTCAGTTAGTCAGTCAAACTGCTAGTGCTTGCGTCCTATTCTCTAGCTGATCCTTGCATGTAGGAAGTAGTTAGCATCGCTTGGCTAGCAGTGATCGGCATCATGTATATGTACCTATACACACTGTCAATGTAAAAACTTGAGCATTCTCGTTTTTTACACTATCGAGCACTCGGCAAACAAGCTCTTTGCCGAGTGCTGCAAAAAACACCCTCGGCAAAATAATAGCACTCGACAAACAAACTCTTTACCGAGTACTGAAAAAAAACCCTCGACAAACTAGGAAAAAACACTCGGCAAAATAGAGACACTCGACAACAAACCGTCACGTGGACATCCGTCAGTTAGTGTGTCGGCCGTTAGGAGTTTGCCGAGTGTCCGTTAGTGGTACTCGACAAAGAAATAAGTTTGCTGAGTGTTTTTTTTGCACTCGACCAGCCTGTTCGCTTGCTCGTAAACGATCGTAAATTTTCAGCCGAGAACAGTGTTTTTCTCTCACACCAAACCAGCCAGCAGTAAATAATCCACGATCGTTTACGGCCTCCCGAACAGGCTGAGTTTGCCGAGTGTTTTTTTTGCACTCGGCAAATAAATAATTTTTTTTTATCTTCTGACCTTTAAATTTTTTCTACTCTCCGTATATAACATGTGGTACTCCATGTTAAGATTTGCTACATTTCTGGATCCGTTGTCTACTCTCCAAATAAATAACCGGGTTACGTACGTACGAGCCGCTTGTCTTGACGGGATCCGTTGCGTTGCATGCATGCTCCGACAGTACACGTATCGACCTTTCGCTTTTCCGGATCCGAATCAATCTTGACTATCGTGCGTGCCCCGGGTCCGCCATGTCTTCGAGTAATCCCTGTTTCAGCACCGCAGATCGCATCCCATCTCTTTCGGCGGCGGCTCCGCTTCACCTCACATGATCCAACAGTGACCCCGATCGTGACGTGCCCCTCGCCTTTCACGGCATCACTGACTGCCTGCACGGATGCACTAGTTGACAGGCAGAGAGCCAGAGGAGGGTGCCGCGCTCGGCTCGCTGCTGCTGCATGCAGCGTTGGTTGCAGGCAGGGGATTTCAAGGGACGGGACGGGCTGCGCGCGGCCCTGGTCGTCGGTCGCTGTCCCGCCTGTCCCGGTCCGCGCCACGGCTGGCGTGCCTCCACGGCGACGGCGACGGCGACCGCGGCGCGAATCGTTTTTTTTTCTTTGCATCATCCAGCATTCCAGCTTCCAGCTCATCAGAGCACGCGCCATGCACGAGTCCACACGACGCGACGGCTGTCCACGCGCTTCCACCGCCTCTCGCGAGTCGCAGTCGCGACCTGAAAGGGTTTTTTATCTGCTGCGCCGCTGCATCGACTCGTCCATCTTTACTTCACCCCAATTTGCGCTGTGCTAGACCAGTTTCCATTACGACGGGTTGGCAACTTGGCATCGTACCGCAGTAAACTCTCTTTTAGACCTACGCTACTTGCGCTGGTCGTGTATGCGTGTGGGCGATAACAAAATCGATAGGGCATGGGCCCGGGCCGACTATTTGATAGACTGTTTCAGGTAGGCAAACCGCAAACGTGTTCAATTTGCTTCCACCATTTTGCAATGTGCAATCAGTCTATTTTAAGTTCCAAGAAATTACTTACCTAGTATGCCAGTGATGTTTGCAGTGGTAGTGTATGTGGGACACTGACGTGAGTTGAGGGAGGGAGGAGATAGAAACGCCGCGACACGAATGCGCGTTGCACTATGGAAAACAGCAGATTTGTCAAGTACAAAAATATTTGTCGAGTGTATTTTATCGGACACTCGACAAACAAGCTCTCTGCCGAGTACCGCAAAAAACATATTCGGCAAAATAATGTCACTCGACAAACAAATTTTTGAAAAAAAAACTCGGCAAACTAGAAAAAAACACTCGGTAAAACAGAGACACTCGACAACAAACCGCCACGTGGACATCCGTCAGTTAGTGTGCCGGCCGTTAGGAGTTTGCCGAGTGTCCGTTAGTGGCACTCGGCAAAGAAATAAGTTTGCCGAGTGTTTTTTTTTTTTGCACTCGGCAAAGAAATAAGTTTGCCGAGTATTTTTTGGCACTTGGCAAATAAATAAGTTTTTTTTTCTCTTCTGACCTTGAAACTTTTTCTACTCTCCATATACAACATGTGGTACTCCATGTTAAGATTTGGTATATTTCTGGATCTGTTTGCTATATTTAATTAATTAATTGCATTTGAAGAATTTTTTTGGTATAAGTCAAATTTGAACTGCATGTGATTCAAATAATAGAATAAAATGAGTAGAAAAATGATATTCATGTTATTGAGTCCATTGTGAGGCCTTACCCGAGAAATGAAAATAATTTTCGAACATCTTGTTCAGCAAACACGACCACGAACGTGTGGTCGAATGATTTTTCAATTTAAAAAGAGTAAACGAAGTCTGAAAATCATGAGATTTGTCAAGATCTCATGATATCATACGTGGAGGCTATGGTAAAAAATTGAGAAGGTTTCGCATAATTTTTCACGTACGATGCTTACAAACCGAAGCATCCCCGAAGAAAAATCGTAGCGTTGAGAGGATTCGGTAAGATTTGGAGTCAAAGTCATGTACTCTGAAACATTTCGCCACATCAGCGATCCGTGCCTGCAAAATGGTGCTCTCCCATTGGCCCAAACTCCTCTCCATGGATTCCTCCCCTCTTATCCCTTCCCTCCTCTCTCTCTCTCCTTATCCATTCCTCCCACCATCTTCCGACCTGCGACGGCATTCAGGAGGGCGGCCGGCTCCTCGGTGCGGGTGGCCGGGGCACGCGGGCGACGGGCGGTAGGTGGCGCGGCACTCCAGCGGCTGTGGCGGGTGGGGCGATGCGGGTTGACCGGGGCGGCGCGACATTCCAGCGACCGTGGCGGGCAGGGCAGCGGGGCGGCGCGGCACCCCGGCGGCCGTGGCGGGCTGGGCGGTGCGGGTCGGTCGGGGCACGCGGGCGACGGGCGGAGCGGCGCCACTGAGGCAGCTCGGGCGACCGTGATGGGCAGCGCGGGCGACGGGCGGGGTGGCATGACACTCCAGCGCCCGTGGCGGGTGGGGCAGCGCGGCATTCTGGTGGCCGTGGCGGGCGGGGCGGCGCGGGTCGGCATGGGCACGCGGGCGACGGGCGGCGCGGCGCGGCACTCCGGCGCCCGTGGCGGGCGGGGCAACGTGGGTGGCCGTGACGGGCAGCGCGGGCGACAGGCGGCCGGCGGCGGCGCGTCGGGCCGGGCTTTTTTTTTCACAAAAATATATGTCGAGTGTCAGGGCCTGGACACTCAGCAAAGATAGACATATTTGTCGAGTGTCAGGGTCAGGGCACTCTGCAAATAAGGTCATGTTTGCCGAGTGCCGAGGCTGTTAGACACTCGGTAAACAAGCCGTGACTGTCTCCGCGCCGTCACGTTACTTTTTTTTTTGCTGAACGTTGGTTTCAGCACTCGGCAACGTCTTGGCCGAGTGTCCGATAAAAAACACTTGTCAAATAAACTTTTACCATCACTGTGTACGCCGAGCGCCGTTTGTCGAGCATAACACTCGATAAAGCTTTTGCGATTTTTTTTTTTCTCGTGGGCAAACCTGGGCATTCCGGTAGCGTTGGCGAGCCGGCATGCAGACCCACCAAGTGCGTGCACACCTGGCTCTGCTGCTGCTGCACCACGTTAAAATGATGTCTCATCGTCTCGTCTCTGCCTGCCACTGGCAGCAGCACTCACCTCACCAGCAGTACAGCCATGGAAGACTTGCTCTACTACTCCCTCGCCATAGCCGTCTGCATCGCAATCATCCACCTCCTCTCCTCCCTCCGTCCGTCCACCACCACCGTAACGCCGCGGCCGCCGGCGCTGCCGCCGGGCCCATCGCTGCTATCGCTGATCACCCCGCTGCTCTTCCTCGGCCGGACCAACTTCGGCATCGAGCGGGTCCTCTCCGCCGCGCGGTCCCGGTACGGCCCGGTCTTCACGCTCTACCTGATGCCGTCCCGCCCGGCCATCTTCGTCGCCGACCACGCCGTGGCGCACCGCGCGCTGGTGCAGCGCGGCGCCGCCTTCGCCGACAGGCCCCCCGCCAGCCTCCCCTTCCGGATCTTCTCCAGCGGCCAGTGCAACATCACGTCCGGCGCCTACGGCCCGCTCTGGCGCGCGCTCCGACACAACCTCACCAGCAAGGTGTTCCACCCGTCGCGCCTGGGCCGGTTCGCCGCCGCCCGCCGCAAAGCGCTCCAGGGGCTCGTCGCCGGCGTCGTGGCGCGGCAGATGCGGGGAGACGGGGTGGTCGTCGTCGAGGCGCTCCTGCACCGGGCCATGTTCCACATCCTCGTCACCATGTGCTTCGGCGAGCGCCTTGCGACCGACGCCGTCGTCGCGGCCGTCGAGGCGCTGCAGCGGGAGTTCCTCACGTCGGTGCTCGGCTTCCAGGTGCTCGACGTGTGCCCCGCGCTCACCAGGCTCCTGTTCCGGCGCCGGTGGAAGCAGATGATGTCCCTCCGGCGCCGGCAGGAGGAGCTGTTCGCGCCTCTCATACGGGCGTGTCGCGCGCAACGGGACGCCGGCGACGGCGTGGACGACACGACGACGTACGTGGACACGCTCCTCGGCCTCCAAATCCCCGAAGACGGCGGCGTCAGGAACCTCACGGAGGGCGAGATGGTGAGCCTGTGCGCCGAGTTCGTGGCCGTGGGCACCGACAACACGGCCACCGAGGCGCAGTGGATCATGTTAGATATTATGGGCTTCGCCCATTTATTTAATATCTCTATTAAACTCTATGGTCCGTACATGTACATTAATGGTTTTGTACCATATGGGAATTTAATCGAGAGACGACTCTACTTAAATACTTGATCATTGATCGATCTATTTGAGAAGTAAAAGTGGGTCACCTGGATGCCACACGCGCGCGCGCGCGCGCCGCCGCCGCCGCTCGGCCCGGCCCGAGCCCGTGGGACGGGCGGGCGAGGCCTTTATTTTTGAAACTGACGAATTGATTGGAATTGATTGGAGGAGTTTCTGGTAACTCCCGTGACTCCTGGCTCTCCGTCTCCGTCTCTTCCACCGCAGAAGGGAGGTGTGACCCCTCGGGGCCGTCGTCTTCTGGCCTCTGCCTATAAAACAAATCCTCCCCTCTCGGTTACCTCCGGCGAGCACCAGAGATGGAAGAGTAGGCCTCCGAAACGCGTCTCCGTCGTGGGCTTCACCTGCTCGGGTGAAGACGGGCGATTATGTTTTTGGGGAGTGTCAGTGGTGACACGACTACTCGCTGGTGAACCAGTAGCGGTGCTTCTTCACAGCGTCCTTGTCTGCACTGCATCGAGCGGGACGACTACAACAACAAAGCACCACCATGGCCTTTCCTGGTGCGAGCGGCTCCGCCGCAGGGTATAATCTTCTTCACCCTCTTCTGAGTTTCATTATCAATATCATGATGTTTCTAGGCAATACTGCTTTCATATTCAACATGTTCTGTTTGGATGATTATGCTAGTACTAGTTTTCTGGTTCCTTTTATTTTTGTGATCTTGATGATCTTAATATTTGAGAACACATCTTTTATATTTGTGATCATGTCTGTGATGCTTCAGCTATGTAAAACGATCATGTCTGTGATGCTTCAGCTATGTAAAATAATGTTTCACATATGTTTCGGCTCTATAATTTGTCTTATCATCATGTTAACTTTTGTCATGAACTGTTTCTGTCTTTTCATTCATGACTTCACTCTCTTTTTTATTGCGTTATTTTTATGGATTAAAATAAATATGAAAATGCCTTATTTGTCAACAATCCAAAAACGTAATTTCAGGCCATTTTCATCTGTTGGCTTTGCGGGCATGCTAAAGCCTACGCCGTTTGAGGGCACTCACTACAAGAGGTGGCGTGAGAAAGCCCTTCTGTGGTTGTCGGCCATGCGCTGTGGTCATGTGCTCAATGAGCAGCCTGCTACTGTGAGATCCGATGAGGATGAGCAGGCTTGGGGACATGCTGAGACCATGTGCAAGGCTGCACTGTTGAGCATCATCAATGATTCTCTGGTTGATGCCTACATACCACTCCCGACTGGCAGAGCTGTGTGGGAAGCCCTTGAGGCCCGGTACGGTCTTTCCGACGCCGGTTCTGAGCTGTACATCATGGAGCAGTTCCATGACTACAAGATGGTGGATAACCGTCCTGTAGTCGAACATGCTCATGAGATACAGGGACTGGTGAAGGAATTGGAGCTGTACGGCTGTCCTCTCCCTGACAGGTTCGTGGCAGGTTGCATTATTGCTAAGCTGCCACCTTCCTGGACTGATTTTGCTACTACCTTGAAACACAAGAGGCAGCAGTTTAGCATTGCTGAACTTGTTGGCACTCTTGATGTTGAGGACAAGGCAAGAGCAAAGGATGTTAAGGGAAAGAGCAAGGGCGGGAATGGTGAGGCGACTACTAGTGCACATGTGGTGCAAAAGTTTCGTCCTAAGCCACAAAAGAAGAAGCCCCAGCAGGAGCTTAAGCAGAAATCCACTACCTTCTTCAAGAAAGGTAATATTAAGAAGATGGGATTAGACAAGGCAAAGATGAACTGCTTCACTTGTGGGAACACTGGGCACTTTTCTAGAGAGTGTCCTGAGGCTAAGTGGAAGCCCCCACCAAAGGCGAAGACAGTCAACACCATTGAGACTGATGCAGACGCTGCTGGGTATGGTAATTTATCTGCATTTACAGTTTGTTCCTCACCTGATTGGTGGGTTGATACAGGTGCAAATATACATGTGTGTGCTGATAAGTCCTTGTTTTCTTTTTACCAGGTCGGGAGGAGTGGAGCCTTGCTGATGGGGAATGGCGCGCGTGCTGGTGTTCATGGTGTTGGTACGGTGGATCTGAAGCTTACTTCGGGGAAGACCGTGCAACTCAAGAACGTGCATCATGTCCCCTCAATAAGGAAAAATCTTATTAGTGGCTCTCTGCTATGTCAAGACGGTTTTAAACTTGTGTTTGAGTCGAATAAATATGTTATGTCAAAGTATGGAACCTTTGTTGGAAAAGGCTATGAGAGCGGAGGCTTGTTCCGCTTGTCTTTGGTTGATACTTTACCTCTTGCAGTGAATAATGTCGTTAATAACGTTAATGTTGAGATGAATGTTTGGCATTCTCGATTATGTCATGTTAATCTTGGTTGCATGTCCCGCTTAGCTGGTTTGAATTTAATTCCTAAATTTGACGTTGCCAAAAGCTCCAAATGTCATACATGCGTTGAGGCAAAACAACCTCGCAAGCCTCACAAGGCAGCTGTGGCGAGAGAGTTGGCACCACTTGATCTCATCCATTCCGATATTTGTGAAATGAACGGAATTTTGACAAAAGGTGGTAAGAGATACTTCATAACGTTCATAGATGATTGCACTCGATATTGCTATGTGTACCTAATTAAAACAAAAGATGAGGCATTACATTATTTTAAAACCTTTAAAGCCGAGGCTGAGAATCAACTTGAAAAGCATATCAAACGGTTGCGGTCCGATCGCGGGGGAGAATATTTCTCTAATGAATTTTCTGAGTTTTGCGCGGTGCACGGTATAATTCATGAGAGGACACCTCCATACTCACCACAATCCAATGGGATTGCTGAAAGAAAGAACCGCACTCTAACTGACTTGGTGAATGCCATGTTGGAGACAGCTGGTTTATCTAAGGAATGGTGGGGTGAGGCAATTTTAACTGCGAATCATGTCCTAAATAGAGTGCCCACAAAGAACAAAGAAATCACTCCATTTGAGGATTGGGAGAAAAAGAGATTAAATATTTCTTATCTTCGCGTTTGGGGTTGTTTGGCCAAAGTGAATGTGCCAATAAACAAAAAGCGAAAGCTTGGACCAAAAACTGTAGATTGTGTTTTCTTAGGCTATGCCATTCATAGTGTGGGCTATCGTTTTTTAATAATAAATTCTAGTGCTCCTGATATGGCTGTTGGAACGGTCATGGAGTCTAGAGATGCCACATTCTTTGAGAATGAATTTCCAATGAAAATAGGTGCATCTAGAATGTCTAGTCATGATTCTATTCCTGAACTTCATGAATCAAATATACACGCTGATGATAACACCTATGAGCTTGAGCAAAATCCTGAGAAGGATGATAATACTGTCACTCGAAGGAGTAAGAGGCAAAGAGTTGCAAAATCCTTTGGAGAAGACTTTATTATATATCTCGTGGATGACACTCCCACAACCATTTCTGAGGCATACTCTTCTCCTGATTCTGACATGTGGAAGGAGGCAGTGCAAAGTGAGATGAACTCTATTATGTCCAATGGGACGTGGGAAGTGGTTGATCGTCCATTTGGTTGCAAACCTGTGGGCTGTAAATGGGTGTTTAAAAAGAAGCTGAGGCCTGATGGTACAATTGAGAAGTACAAAGCTAGGCTTGTTGCTAAGGGTTATACACAGAAGGAAGGTGAAGATTACTTTGATACTTACTCACCTGTTGCTCGATTGACGACCATTCGTATGTTGCTATCCCTGGCTGCCTCACATGGTCTTTTCATTCATCAGATGGATGTTAAGACAGCCTTCCTAAATGGAGAGCTTGAGGAAGAGATCTATATGGATCAGCCTGATGGGTTTATTGCAAATGGTCAAGAGGGTAAAGTTTGTAAGTTATTGAAGTCCCTGTACGGCCTAAAGCAAGCCCCCAAGCAGTGGCATGAGAAGTTTGATAAAACTTTAACATCAGCCGGCTTTGTTGTGAATGAAGCTGATAAATGTGTATATTATCGGTTTGGTGGTGGTGATGGTGTGATACTATGCTTATATGTGGATGATATATTAATATTTGGCAACAATCTAAATGTGATTAAAGAAGTAAAAGATTTTTTGTCGAGTAACTTTGAGATGAAAGACTTGGGAGAGGCTGATGTTATTCTCAACATTAAGCTTTCAAGGGAGGAAGGAAATGGTGGGGTAACTCTTATGTAGTCTCACTATGTGGAAAAGGTCTTGAACCGATTTGGGTACAATGAGTGTACGCCTGCTCCTACTCCGTACGATCCAAGTATTCATTTGAGGAAGAATCACAGAATTGCAAGAGACCAATTGAGATATTCACAGATAATTGGTTCTCTTATGTACCTAGCTAGCGCAACCAGGCCTGATATCTCGTTCGCTGTAAGCAAACTGAGCCGGTTTGTGTCAAATCCGGGAGATACTCACTGGAATGCTCTTGAGAGAGTGCTGCGCTATTTGAAAGGGACAATGAGTTACAGCATTCACTTTTCCGGGTATCCGAGGGTACTAGAGGGTTATTGTGATGCTAATTGGATTTCTGATGCGGATCAGCTGTATGCCACGAGTGGATACGTGTTTCTACTTGGAGGTGGTGCTGTTTCTTGGAAGTCTTGCAAGCAGACTATCTTAACGAAGTCTACAATGGAAGCAGAACTGACCGCATTGGATACCGCTAGTGCTGAGGCAGAGTGGCTCCGTGATCTCCTGATGGATTTGCTGATTGTTGAGAAACCAATCCCAGCAATTTCCATGAACTGTGATAATCAAACTGTGATCACTAAGGTAAACAGTTCTAAGGATAACATGAAGTCCACAAAGCATGTGAAGAGACGTTTGAAGACTGTCAGAAAACTGAGAAACTCCGGAGTAATTGCATTGGACTATGTCCATACATCAAATAATCTGACAGATCAATTCACTAAGGGTCTGTCACGCAATGTGATAGAAGGTGCGTCGAGGGAACTGGGTTTGAGACCCACATAGAGCCATCAACAGTGGTAACCTATCCTATGTGATCGGAGATCCCGTGAATTAGGATGGCGAAACAAGCTGTTGATTGACTGAGGGAGAGACCCCTTAGATTATAGCTCAGTTTGTTGGAGATGCACCGTCTCTCTAATACTGTTAGGCAGGATGATTAAGTTCTTAATGTGATCCGAGCGGCTTGGTATAGCGGGGATGTTGTCCTACAGAACATCCTATAAGGAACACACCTATATGAGCTCGATTGCTAGTCACAATCTATGAGATGTGGGTAATCTCTAGATGCTCATGAAAAGGCCTCGAAGTGTGACTTATATGCTTCAAAACAGAGGGAAGGCACTTGGCAGCCTAGTATCAGTTAAGAGGTTATGTGAAACTCATCTCGCACAAAACTGTCAATTCAAGGTTCTGTCCATTGTTCAGTTGTGGATGAGTGTAGCTAACTTTCTAGATGGATGTTCAACTTAACAGTCTCCATCGAAACACTGGTATATAAAAGGAATGTGGTTCTGAGAATTTCAAACTGCGTACCCTAGAGTTTGGTGGGGATTGTTAGATATTATGGGCTTGGCCCATTTATTTAATATCTCTATTAAACTCTATGGTCCGTACATGTACATTAATGGTTTTGTACCATATGGGAATTTAATCGAGAGACGACTCTACTTAAATACTTGATCATTGATCGATCTATTTGAGAAGTAAAAGTGGGTCACCTGGATGCCACACGCGCGCGCGCGCGCGCCGCCGCCGCCGCCGCCCGGCCCGAGCCCGAGCCCGTGCGCGTGGGCGTGGGCGTGGCGTGGCGAGGCAGGCGGGCGGGCGGGCGGCGGCGAGCGAGCGGACGGGCGGGCGAGGCCTTTATTTTTGAAACTGACGAATTGATTGGAATTGATTGGAGGAGTTTCTGGTAACTCCCGTGACTCCTGGCTCTCCGTCTCCGTCTCTTCCACTGCAGAAAACAAATCCTCCCCTCTCGGTTAAGCTCTCTTGGCGAAGTACACCACTCTCCAGCAGCGCAAGTTCTTCCCGTTCCACCTCCGGCGAGCACCAGAGATGGAAGAGTAGGCCTCCGAAACGCGTCTCCGTCGTGGGCTTCACCTGCTCGGGTGAAGACGGGCGATTACGTTTTTGGGGAGTGTCAGTGGTGACACGACTACTCGCTGGTGAACCAGTAGCGGTGCTTCTTCACGGTGTCCTTGTCTGCACTGCATCGAGCGGGACGACTACAACAACAAAGCACCACCATGGCCTTTCCTGGTGCGAGCGGCTCCGCCGCAGGGTATAATCTTCTTCACCCTCTTCTGAGTTTCATTATCAATATCATGATGTTTCTAGGCAATACTGCTTTCATATTCAACATGTTCTGTTTGGATGATTATGCTAGTACTAGTTTTCTAGTTCCTTTTATTTTTGTGATCTTGATGATCTTAATATTTGAGAACACATCTTTTATATTTGTGATCATGTCTGTGATGCTTCAGCTATGTAAAACGATCATGTCTGTGATGCTTCAGCTATGTAAAACAATGTTTCACATATGTTTCGGCTCTATAATTTGTCTTATCATCATGTTAACTTTTGTCATGAACTGTTTCTGTCTTTTCATTCATGACTTCACTCTCTTTTTTATTGCGTTATTTTTATGGATTAAAATAAATATGAAAATGCCTTATTTGTCAACAGATCATGGCCAACCTCGTGGCGCAGCCGGAGATCCAAGCGAGGCTCCGTGCCGAGATCCACCAGGTCACGGCCACCGGCGGCAGCGCGGGCGTCCAGGAGCAGGACCTGCCGCGGATTCCGTACCTTCGCGCCGTCGTGCTCGAGGGGCTCCGGCGCCACCCGCCGGGCCACTTCGCGATCCCGCACGCCGCGACGGGCATCGACGACGACGGCGGCGGGCTGTCGCTCGAAGGCTTCCACGTTCCGAGGCGCGCGTCCCTCAACTTCCCGCTCGTCGCGTTGGGGCTCGACGAGGCGGTGTGGCCGGACCCGCTGCAGTTCCGTCCGGAACGGTTCCTGCCCGGCGGCGAGGGCGCGGACGTCGACCTCACCGGCGCGAAGGAGGTCAAGATGATACCGTTCGGCGCCGGGCGGCGGATCTGCCCCGGGATGGCGCTCGCGCTGCTGCACCTCGAGTTCTTCGTGGCCAGCCTCGTCGCCGAGTTCGAGTGGCTCCAGGTGCCCGGTGAGCCGGTGGAGTTCGCCGAGAAGCAGGAGCTGTCCGTCGTGATGCGCCGCCCGCTCCGTGCCACCGTCGTCCGGTGAACAAGGAGCGCGCCGAACTGACACGTACGGGTGGCTGTCGTTGTCGAACCGAACATCTGTTTTTTTCTGCTGCTTGTTGCTTGTTTGTTTGCTGAGTGATAAGCGTACGATTCTCTTTCAGTAAAAGTTCAGCGAGTTTCAGCAAAAAAATCGCCACCAACTTTCCTGTGGAGTCATGTTGTTGGCCTGCTATTGCTGGCTATAGAAGCTTTCTTGTAATAATGTTTCCTGGGACTTGTGCTGCTCTGTTTGTTCCTTTAATTAATAAAAATAAACTCTCATCAATAGGGCAACCACTTTTCTGCTCGCTTAAAAACAGTGCTCTGCAACGCTACAAATGTTTACTGGTGGGGTGTGTCTCCACATCAGTTGCCTGCTATTTTGCATATGCTTTAGTCATCCTCATCCTCAACCTCTTCCTCCACCCCCGCCCCCCTCCTCGCCGTCGTCTTCTTCTCAAAGCCCCTCCTCCCCCACTGCCCCTAGCCACTACTGTATCGCTGCCGGCCGTCCCGCCCATCGTCCGCCCTTGCCTCGTCGACTCCGTCCTCCCCTAAAGCCTAGGAAGGTTACCGACAACGAACCTCGTCCTCGCCCCGCCCCCGCCCCCACCACCGACGGCCGGTGGCGAGCCGCCTTGCCGCGCCACCCACAACCTGCCCCTGCTCCTCGACCCTGCCCACCCTAACCACCCTAGGGCAGCGCGCCGGTGAGTTAGACATGACGCACCCGCCCTAACCTAGCACGGCCGCCTCTACTGCTGCCAGGGCCCCTAACTGCCTAGCCGCCTGGCAGCCCTACCTCCCCCCGAGCCCCTTCTCTTCTAAGCCCGTCAGAGTTGGGGAAGAAGGGGTGGGGCGGGCACGGCCGTGGCCACCGCGGAGGAGCTCGCCGGAGTTGGGAGAAGAGACGCAGGGAACAAAGGAAGAAGAAGGGAACGTGACTAGGAGGAAGAAGATGGTCGATTGACGGATAAGTAGCTTATATGTCGACTGCGTTTCAGTGTTTCGGTTACTTGTGTGCTTCAGATCTTATCAGCTAGCTAAAGATATGTATCAAATTAGGAATTTGTTTCCGCAAGCACTGGTGCTCAAATTTCTCCATACATACGTACGTGCACCTTCTCCATACATACGTATGCTAGTAGAACACACGGGATGACACTACTGCAGAACTGACCTTCATTGCCGGCCCATCAAACCAGCCGTGATAACCCTTCACTGCCGATTGTCAGTTTCAAAATCACAAAATGATCGGAGGTTCTCAAAAACCAACGGTGACATGCCACTGCAGGTTGGTGGCTTGAACGGTCCTGGCTCGAGTCTGCAGTGATGTTAATGCAGGAGTATGCCACGGGCGTGGTGTGCAACAGGGCAGGACGCGTACGTCGGCGGCGTCAGTGTCTGTGTGTGTGCTGCTGCTCCTCGGTCGGTCTCTGCGGGATGCATGTGCGTGTGTGCAGCAGCAGGAACTCGGCCAAGCTAAGCGTGATCCGCGTGCGGGGCGGGGACGAAGGAGGAGCATGCAGCGAATTCTTTTTAATATTTGTTTGTAAACTAATTTTAAATCTAACACTGTTTTTGTCTCTCCAAAACTAACACTTTTGGCCGCGCCTATTGCCATGACGCGGCGAAACGCCTGTGCCGCGCCATGCATGGTGGCGCGGCGGGAGGATGACGTGACGACGACCGGAGCTGCTGACCGGTGACGTGGCAGGGCCTGCCGCGCCACCGATCTTGGCGTGACACCGCCGCGCCATCCCTCACGGCACGTCACTCCAGGTATATATATCGCCTGCGAGCCGCCCTCCCTCTGTCTGCCTGGCCGCACGCGCCTGCCGCCGCCCGCCCGCTTGGCCGCCTGCCGCACGCACGCCTGCGCCCGCTCGCCTGCCCGCACGCACGCCCGCCCGCTCGCCTGCCCCCGCGCTTGCCGGCTGCCGCTGCCGCGGCCGCCCGCCCGCCTTCGCTTTCCGTACTTCACATCGTACTTAATGAATCCAGATATGGACTGTTGTAAAGAAGACACCGAAATATCGTTATTGTCATCAACGAGCCCCAATATACGATGGGCAAGGTAACGTGCAGTGAGCTGATGATGATTTTCCTTTCCCCTATTTGTTAGGCAAGTGTAGGGTTTGACAACTTTACTTATCCTCCACTTGCCATCACTATGTCTCTTTCGTGCATTTAACCTCCACATACAACCGTTTTTGCATATCACATGGTACCTCAACTCCTGGTCCGAATGAGTGACGGTGTACGGCCTATGGTGATACACAACATAGTCCTGAAGGAAGAGCTTCATCTCTGACATTGTATTGAATATCATCCCCTTCCTAAGGATTTCTTTCTCATGGTCATACAATAATTTCTTACACATCTGAAGATCGATGTCACAAACTGTCATATCCGTCATGCTAACATCCCTATAGTTCGGAACGCCCCTGAAAGGTACGTTCATCGACATTAGTTACTCAAGCTCAGTCGCTGTGTAAGGTGGTGGTGGAACATACTGCTGCGCTTCGCTAATTCTGCTCCATGAATCATAGAGCGTATCATCTACTAGTAAATCTGTGACTAGTCTACCCTGAGACTGGATACCATGCAAAACCTCAGTTAGTACTGATAATGGCATAGTATGAACTGGTACTGGCATGACATCAACCGGTGTTGACATAGCATCTATACCTCCTTGGTCATCATCAGAATCGTCTGAATCACTGTTAACTATATCACCGATCATGTCCTCCTCCTCCTGCTCTTCTTCCCGTTCGAACTTGTTCACATCGAAGTTATTGCTTATACAGCCTATTACAGTTGAATGAAACTGCTCCTGCGTCAACTGACCATCCAAATCCATGTTACCGTGAGTTGCTTCCCCTTCGACCCCTAATTCTTGTTCATTGCCTCCAACACCGTCAATGGACGGGCCGTCCTGGACACCCTGCATCCTGTACCTATTCTCCACCACCACCTTAGCCATGGGCACATTGGAACCTTGGAGCACCCTAGTGTAGCGGGACCAGAGAGCAGGGGCGCGAAAGGCATGAGCACATAGTGTGCCCTAGCCTTCCTAGTATCAAACCTCCCCTTCAGTGTGAAATCACCGCCAAACTTTGCATTCAAACGGACACAAAGGTCGTTGAAGCTAGGAGGTTCATCAAACCATTCCAATTCTTCTTCCATATCCTCAAACATACCATCTTCTCTCCTAACACTTCCTCTGTATAAAACTCTAACACAACAATTCATCTACAAAAGCATTTCAAGAAACTTCATCAATTCGTCGAAATCGTCCTACGTAATGTTCATAATAATATTAATACCTATTCTAACTATAAATATACTAACTAATCTAATATTAACATCTATACAAGGCTAACTACAATAACTAATTTATAACTAGACTCACTAGGGGAGTACCTCGCGGCAACGGCGCTCGTCCTCGCGGCAGCGGTAGTCGCGGGCGATGCAACGAGGGCGGTGGTGGGCACAGCGGTGGTCGGAGGCCGCGACGGGCGGCCATGGCGTGCCGACGTTTGTGGCGCGGCCGGCGTTTTGTGGCGCGTGCTGGCGTTTTGTGGCGCGGCAGGAGTGGCGGGCTGGCGTTGCCGGCGGCAGGCGAGGCGGGCAGGCGAGGCGACAGGCACGGTGCCGGGCAGGCGCGGCGGGCGCGACGGGCAGGCGGTGGGCGCGGCAGGCAAGCGGGACTAGGCCGTGACCCTTTAAGCCGGCTCTGCCGCACCACCGATCAGGGCGCGTCACTGCCGCGCCAAGATCTGTGGCACGGCAGGCCCAAGCCATGTCACCGGTCAGCAGCTCCGATCGTTGTCACATCATCCTCCCGTCGTGCCACCATGCATGACGCGGCACAGGCGTTTCGCCGCGCCATGGCAATAGGCGCGGCCAAAAGTGTTAGTTTTGAAAAAAAAAACAAACATTGATTTAAAATTAGTTTACAAAAAGTGTTAAAAATAAAAAAAAAATCCATGCAGCAGCGTTGTTTGGCGCGAGGTGCATGTAGCGTCCCCTGACATGAACATGATGCTTGCAAATATAGAGTAGCAAATGATGTGACATGATGCAAGCGTGATTACATGCGTGCACTAATGGATGGGAGTAACAGCTAGGAGCATGGCATGACCATGGCACGTAGTGCTCATGCCATCACCATGGTCAGCACCAGCTTCTCAGCGAAGTCCACCAGCTGGCCGGGCACCTCCTTCCACTCGAACTCCCTCACCATATTGGCCACGAACCACTCGAGGTGCAACAGCGACACATCGACACCGGGGCACATCCGTCGCCTGGCGCCGAACGGCATCATCTTGATCTCCCTGCTGCCGGTGAGGTCCACGTCCTCCCCTCGCCGCCGGGGAGGAACCGCTCTGGCTGAAACCGCGCCGGCTCCGGTCACACCGCCTCGTCCATCGCCATGTCGCCCAGCGTCACTACCGAAAACAGTCGCTTTGCCGTGAGCCACAGGCACTCGACAAAGCCCAAAAAAACACTCGGCAAATGATTTGTCGAGTGTAACACTCGACAAATAGCACACGTCATCTACAGTGCCGGCAAACGGCTCTTTGCCGAGTGTTTTCTATCGGGCACTCGGCAAAGATTTTGCCGAGAGCTGAAACCGACGCTCGGCGAAAAAAGTAACATGACGGAGTGGAGACAGTTACGGTGCATTTGCCGAGTGTCAAATCTCAGGCACTCGGCAAACTATGCTTCTTTGCCGAGTGTCAAAGTTCAGGCACTCGGCAAAGCTTCTTCCTTTGCCGTGTGTCATGTTCTAGGCACTCGGCAAAGCTTCTGCCTTTGTCGTGTGTCAAAGTTCAGGCACTCGGCAAAGCTTCATCCTTTGCCGAGTGTCGAATACCAGGCACTCAGCAAACATGTCCCAGAATGCATAGAATTTTGGCTTCTTTGCCGAGTGTCATAGTGCAGACACTCGGCAAAGAAGCCATTTTAGTCCCAGAATGCACAGAATTTTGCCACATGTCCACTTTGCCGAGTGTTTTAACCCTAGCACTCGGCAAAAAGCTTCTTTGCCGAGTGTAACACTCGACAAAGCTGCCACATATAATCAGTTTATTAGGTTCGGTCACAGCCACGAACCACATTCAAATAAACATCACATCCATCGCAGATAGTTTACAATAGGCATCACAGGCAGTTCATATAGATATATCGACAACACATTAATGCAAATAAACTTTAGAATCATTAGTAGGTTCATTCACAACCACAAATAATCACAGGTAATCCACAAATACAAATGCAAATAAAATCACAAGTCTACTTAGGCCACGAGTTCCATTGCGACCACGTTGGATCATGAGGCTCATTCGATTCCGCCGATTGATGCTGCACAAAGGAGAAGAGATTGCATGTGTGAGTCAAGATTGCACAAAGGAGAAGAGATTGCTGCACAACTAGTTGGTAACAAACATATAGCATTAGTTACAAAGTTTCTAGTGTCTGGGCATATTTGTAAGATTGATTATGCATAAACTAGAAATGGTGATTATAAGGTTGTAAAGCGACTCATAGTGCCTGAAACAATGTTTGGAGCAGGTTGAGGAGGAGGGACTGGCGTTGATGGCGGAGGTTGACCGATTGCAGCGTAAACACCCCTCGTATATTCAAACATCTGCTGCTCCATCCTCTACCGCTCTACCTCCATCCTTTGTCGCTCTGCCTCCATCTTCACCTCTAGCTCCTCCTGGCGCCTCGTTTCTTGTTCCAGCTGAGCCTATAATTTTTTATCCCAATGTTACAATGCAATGCAAAAGTATGTAAAAATGAATGAATGATGAATAAAACAGAAATAACCTTCAGTGCATTCATCTAGAACCATGTAGAGTTCGGTCGTGGGCGTATCGCTGGACTGGAACCCGTGCTCCGTGCTCGAATCTGGGAGAGAGTGGGAGTACTAGCCGTGTCGATTGTGCCGTCGCCAATCCAGAATCGACCATGCTTCTTGCCTCCTCCTGCCCTCATGACCACTTCTCTATCAAGGTCATGGGCGCTCGGATCGTACTCTAGGCCATGGACCACCCTTGCCATCGATGTGTATCCATCGAGGCGGCTGTGGACGGACTCGTTGCTGTATGCCGAGGGCGGGTCCTCCGGGTTGTAGGCGACGTCGGACGTCACCTTCCCCTTGTGGGCCAAAGCATATGCCACGAACTGGGAGCAAGGCTCGCCACCATGTGCCACCGACTGCAAAAAAAGCAATATGATTAGAAATTATGCGGAGTTGAGCGTTAGAATAAAGAAATTAATTCAGGTACGCATCTTGTCGTGTATTCTGAGAGGTTAAGGTTGCCTTGATGGTGTGGTGCACCCGGCATCAGCAAACGCCACTCCTGGCAAGTGTTGTGATTCTCCTCCCACATGGGGTCGCACCACCTGTCCACCTTCCAGGCCCAGCATTGTAGATCATAGGCGCACCACCACGGAGGCACCTACGTCATCAAGTATATGACATATAAGAAGATGAAATTAAGCGTAATTAATCTCAGAAAAAATAAGTATTAATGTTCTATATTTACCTTCAGGTATTGTTCCGAGGTGATGCTCATGGTTCTTGCCACCCTTTTAGGGATCCTCTCTCTAAGAAATTTCGCGTGGTATTGGATCACGGCCTGGATGCACGCCTCATAGTGCATGTCCTTGACGAGTTTCTTGGCGGCTTTGTCAGCCACAGCATCCACCTTGGCCTCGTATCCCTCCTCGCATCTAAAGAAATCCTGCATATATATAGATGTGATGTATCCGGTCATTATTTCAAGAATGTCCAATCAATGTGATGTATTGAGCAATGTAGTGCGAGAAAGACTTACTCAAAGCTCGACCTTGACACGTTGCGCCTTGTCGGCGAATACCCTACCATCCTGATCAAGGTTGTAGGGTACGGTGGCATAGTGGGCCCACGTGTAGGCTGGCTCGACAATTCCGCTGAACTACACCAGGCTAGGGAACTTTTCCTTGATCAAAAGACCAAGGATGCCGTTCACATGGCTTGCGTGATCACCCACCGACCTTCCTCCAACCCCTGCCCAAGTGATTAAGATAAATTATTAGTTTCTATTGTAATTTTGAACATATCCAACAAAAAATTAGTGATAACATATAAAGTTATTTACTTGTCTCCATTGGGTCGAATCAGCGGGCGTCTCCCAAGAGGTATTGGTCGCCTCGGGAGGGTCGAGGGACCTCGCAACCACACACACGATGAACTTGAGGAAGAGGTACCCCCCTGTCTCCTCCTCCCATCCCTGCCTCGTCCTCCACCCCTGCCTCCTCCTCCACCCCTGCCTCCTCCTCCACCTGTACCTCTTCCTCCACCTATACCTCTTCCTCCTCAGAGGATGAGTGAGCGGAAGGTAACTCAGACGGCGATGAAGGTATAGGCGACGGTGGCCTTGTCTTGCCTCCACCCTTCCTTCAACCCCTGGGTCTACCCCGAGGTCTCTTCCCGGATCCCTCAGCTGCATCGACCCTTTACGCGTCGATGTCGCTTTTGAGTAAAGCGACGCTATCCTCTTTATACCGCCCACCATTGGTCAATCACCTGCAATTAAAAAGAGTAAACCAATTAGCATAGATAATACATTAAAATAGATGCAAAATAAACAAAACATACTTAGAAAATAACATGGTATGAGAAATAATAAATCAATTAGCATGGATCATACATGTATTAGAAATAATCATCATGATCGGGATTAGCTAGATCATAAGTCTCATCATCACTATCATGCATGTCGATATAATCATCCCCATGCTTCGAAGGAGGAATGTCGTCATCACCGTCATCGCTTAGATGTAATCGCTAAAGTAATTCTAAGTCCTTCACATTCTAAACCTCGTCTTCGGCGTCCTCATCAGCACCACTTTCATTGTCTGCTTCCATACCCTGAGCTTCGGTTAAGTCTATCTCAAAACTCCCTTCGAGCCCATGTTCTTGAAAGAACTCTCCGTCATATGTGTTGGGGTCTATGTTGTAATCTTGATTGTTTGGGATAGGTAGTTTACCATGTGGTGATACCTTGTACACAACATCCCAACCCTTAAGACAGTCTACAATTTGGCACAGGTATGAGAGATAATAAACTTGCGTAGCCTATTGAGCCACAATATAGACATTATCTCCTGGTAAGACGGATGATTGTCGAATTTTGACTAGCCCAAGATTAGGGGTCCGCCTCACTACTTCAGGATCAAACCAATGGCATTTGAATATAATGGGATTAAGAGGTTTGCAACCATGAAACACGAGTTTGTATATTTCTTCAATTCTTCCATAATACTCAACCCCATCTAAGCCTTGCGTAAAACTCTGGTATTTGTGGTTCTTCGATTGGTCTGACTCTGCTCATGGCTTGTTATGTGAAAGCGATATCCATTCACGTCATAACCGATAAATGACCAGACCCTATAGGCACAACCATCGGCAACCTGTCTCAACTCGACACTCTGTTCGTGGAGCTCTTATCGGATGTGTCGAAGTGGATTTCGGGTCCATCGTTCGTGACGGAGTCGGCATAACCCGCATAGGGCATCCTACTGCTCCTTACCCATCTCTTGGCAGTGGCCTAAGCGGTTCGATCGACTTGGGTGACCCGCTGGCCTCTCCTCGATGGAGATTCCACCAGTGGGCCCATCCAAACCCTTCCTAGGAAGGCAGAGGCTAAAGCTCAGGGTGCGGGCAAAAAAACTCTGATCATGCTGGTGAGCAAAAATGTCGTAGCTGCTGGGGCGTAGGTTTCTTACGGTCCGACCAGTTTTACTCAGCGTTTGTTTCCGCAAACCTTGCCTTTATGTTTTCAACATGATAAAGGGTCGGGCATAGAGAATGTCTACCGAATAGACATACTCTTACCAGCCCCCGAGTGAGGCCCAACCCCTTGCCGTTACTGGGGTCGGGCGTCGCTTAAAGATCATGGAGTCGATAGCGAAACTAATAATAGGAAATTTGCGTAAATTAAGGGTGATCCATCTCTCGGTAGCGGCCCGAGCCATTCGATCGACTTGGGTGACCCGCTGGCATAGGACTTACCTTGATGGCTTGAGTGACGAGTTTGGGGAGCTCTTACCGGATATGTTCGAGTGGAATCTGAGTTCGTCGTTCATGACAGAGTCGGCATAACCCGCATGGGGCATCCTACTGCTCCTTACCCATCTCTCGACAACGGCCCGAGTCGTCCGATCGACTAAGGTGACCCGCTGACATAGGACTTACCTGCAGAGATAGAGGACGGGATCATCCCCCAAGAAATTAGTTAGGCGGCGAACACGTAATAAGTGGACAAGCTCTTAAATTTCGTTATGGCTAAACAGATTTTTAGCCCTTCTCCCCTTTTTGTATAAAAAGGTTAATGCGTTTCGACCCTATCCATCATTAAGGCTGTAAAGCCCAGGGTACGTGTGAACAAACTCTAATCACACGGGTGAGCAAAAATGCCGTAGTCGCTGGGACGTAGGTTTCTTATAGTCCGACCAGTTTTACTCAGTGTTCGTTTCCGCAACCCTTGCTTCTAGGTCTCAATGTGAGAGAGGGCCAGGCACATAGAATGTTTGCCAGGTGGATATGCTCTTAAACATGTACCAACTCTTTCCGTAGTTAAGGCTAAAAAGCTCAGGGTGCGGAAAAAACTCTGATCAAGCTGGTGAGCAAAAACGTCGTAGCCACTGGGGCGTAGGTTTCTTGTAGTCCGACCAGTTTTACTCGGCGTTCATTTCTGTGAACCTTGCCTCTAGGTTTTTAATCATGAGAAAGGGTCAGGAACGACGACTATTTTAGAAAGGGTATATATACCCCTATCAGCCCCTGAGTGAGACCCGACCCCTTGTCGTTGCTGGGGTCGGGTTTCACTAACGATCGAGAGAGACGATAGCGAAACTAGTAGGAGAAAGCATCTCTTGTTTTAGAAATGTTATCCTTAGTTTTTGTACGTACCCCCTCCCTAGGATCTGAGCCAGTAGGTGGGTCTGCTGAGCGTAGTATTGACACCCTTTGTAGGTGCGCACAATATGATCAGCGTCGGCTACCACGGTCGGCCAGTAGAAGCCTTGTCGAAACATATTTCCGACTAGGGTCCTAGGTGCAGCATGGTGCCGTAAACCCTACCGTGGATATCACTCAGCAACTGCTTCCCTTATTGGAGCCTCCGGACAAGAACCGCTTCATGAGGACGCTGTCCTTGTATAGGTGCTTGACGGGGAAAGCATGGTTCGGGCATGACCCTTCGAGCAGCTTCTCGAAGTGGTCCAAGGTACCCTCGGTGGGCTTTTGACCCCCCTTGTGGTCGGGGGTGGCCACGAACGAGCCCTCGCGTCGCTGCTTGTTCTTCTTCTTGTTGGGACGGTTGGAGGCGCCTTCGCCGGCATCCTCGTCTCGCTTCGTCTTATCTTTGAGGCGGTTGAAAATTGCCCTGACCGCCTCCTCGCCTGAGGCATGGATGGTGGTGATGTCGAGGAGCTCCTTGGTGGTTCGTGGGCACTTACATCCCAACTTGTGAACCAGGGACTTGCAGGTGGTCCTAGATAGGAAAGCTCCTATGACATCGGTGTCGACGATGTTGGGTAGCTCCTTGCACTGCAGGGATAAGCGGTAGATGTACCCACGAAGAGTTTCCCTGGACTTCTATCGGCAGTTTTTGAGATCCCATGGGTTCCTAGGACGTGCGTATGTGCCCTGAAAGTTTCCCACGAAGATCTGTTTTAGGTGAGCCCAACTTTGGATTCGGTTGGGCAAAAGGTGTTCCAACCATGTTCGAGCTGAATCGGCCAGGAATAATGGAAGATTGCTGATAATGAATTCACCATTATCCGCTCCACCGGCTTAGCAAGCAAGCCGATAATCCTCGAGCCATAGTCCAGGGTTCATTTCCCTAGAGTATTTCAAGATATTGGTCGACGGTCGGTACCACGGTGGGAAGATGGTGGTGAGGATGTGTCGTCCAAAGGCCTAAGGTCATGGTAGGTCAAGGCTTGGGCTTCGGTGCTCGCTGCTGTCGTAGCATCCGCCACGACGAGGGTGGTAGCCATGGCTAGCCTCCTCCCTCGCATCATCGTGGGTGCACCTACGAACATCGAGGGTGTCGCGTGCGTCACGTTGGAGGCCGAGACGTTCATGCGCTGAGACCACGATGCACGGCCTGCCGCCTTGCTACACCTGGTGGACCGACACGTCCTTGTCGGGTCGCCCTAAGGATGTGCGTTGGCTTGCGTCGAGTTTGTGTCGTTGGGACAACGAGCTCTTAGCCTGCTGCGTAGCCGCACGCTCGAGTAGCGTGCGAATCTCACGATGGGCCCGACGATCCTCAGGCGCCGCGGTCCCTGGAAGCCCCCAGAGCAAGGCCGCCATAGCAGCGATGTTCTGGCTTGCCCGAGCAAAGTGTGGGAGGGCTTCATCATCCTCAATGATCCTTCGGTTCACATCATGGGCCATGGCGTGCGCACGCCCCCCATCTCCGTGGTGCTTGATCTTTCGCTCGAGCTCCACACATTCCTGCTTGAGCTAGAGTCGTGCTTCCTCGAGCTCTTGGTGCTGGGCCTTCAGCTGTTCTACTCGTAGGCAAGGTGGGGCCCCTGCATCCCCCTCGAGCTCATCGTCGAGGTCGTTTGTTGGGGTAGCCTCTCCCCCATGGATGCTTTCGATGTATCCCTCGGGGGTACCTGTCATGAAACATTCACACGAGGGGTGATGGCTCCCCCTGCTGGAGTCAGAGTTGGAGGATGACTCCGATTCTCCTACGAGGTCATGGAAAGATTCCGTGATATATTCGGTCATCCCCATGAACTCGTCGTTCGTAGGGGATGGAGGCCGTGCGTTGCACCACCAGGCTGCTAACGGTCTCTGCGGTGTTGCATAGACCAAACAGGAGCACTGTCGGGGCACTCCGGATGAGGTATTCTAGGGAGAGCAGCTCTCCTCCGGCAAGCTATATCATGACGTTGGTGAACGAGAAGGTGAGGTGGCGCAGGTCCCCCCAGGACGATCAAGGTCCTAGGAAGGCGCCGAGCTGGCGCTCTAGCCTCCCGTAATCGAAGCCGAGGAGCTAGTCGCTCCCGAGGGTGCGGGCCTCTGGTGCGTGCAGCTGTAGCTCCTCAAGCGCCTCGGTAATCGCGTCGAGGCCGGTGAAGTGGAGAGGTTGGACGGCGACGGGAGCCTATACCAACTCTCCCTCCATCATGACGATGAAGTCAAGGTTTTCGAAGCGCACATGCAAGCCCGGGAGCCAGCTGATGCCGTGACTAGCCATCCAAGGCCTGAGGTGGACGTTGAGATGCGCAAAAGGCCCTTACCTAGCGCGCCAACTGTCGGTGTTTCGAGTTACCAACTAGTAAATTTCTAGTATTGCGCGTCTGGCTCGGATGGTGTGCTTTGAGGATACGATGTTTATACTAGTTCGGGTAGAAAGTCCCTATGTCTAGTTTGTCGTTGCTGCTCATATTACTAGCACTAAAAGTTTGTAGTATGGGTTACAAACGAGCGAGAGAGGGAAAGGATCCAAAGTCTCTAGTGAAAGGAGTGAACGAGTACTGAGAGCTCAATCGCTGCTCAGCCATGTGTTCGTGTCATGCTCTTGTATTTTTATCTCGTGGTTTGGCTTCATGCGGATCTAGATCCCCCTCACGGGGCGCCCTATTTCCCCTTTTATAGGCGAAGGGAAAGCGCGGGTTACAACGGAGGAAAATGAGAAGAATGAGAGAGAGAGAAGAAGGCTTCTAGGATCACCGGGTCCTTCTCCTTCATGCGGGTCCCGCCGATCCTATAAACATCAACAGGGATGGCTCCATGTCGTGGCCCTGTTCGTCACTGACGCCATGCGCAGGCGTCGTATGCCGGTCATGGCGTTCCATTCCGTCCCGACAGACGTCGTGGTGAACTAATGCGCCTATCAGCATTCGTACGAGGGTTAGGCAGAACAACACTGGCACTCCCAACGCTGTTCTTGATGTGAATCCTCAGGTATGGCCCGTCATGGCCACGGGTTACATCGAGGTGTGCCAGTCTCTTCCCTGGTGTTAGAGTTTTAACCCAGGCCCATACGCTTGGACCTAAAGTGGTTGGCGGCGGTATGGGTCCCTGTCGGACGAGATGGAACCCACGTCCTTGGGATCAGGCGAGACAGAGTCTGCACCCAAGGGTCGGGCAAGACGGGGCATGAACCCAAGGGGTTGAGCAAGATGGAGCCCGAACCCAAGGGGTCAGGCGAGACAGAGCCCGCAGCCTTGGGCGAGACCCCTACAGCCTTGGGGTCGGGCGAGACGGAGCCCGCACCCAAGGGGTCAGGTGAGACGGAGCACGAACCCATGGGGTTGGGAGAGACGGAGCCCACGGCCTTGGGCGAGACCCCCGCAGCCTTGGGGTCGGGCGAGACGGAGACCGCGTCCTTAGGGTCGGTCGAGACGAAGCATGAACCCAAGGGGTCGATGAGACGGAGCCCACGGCCTTGGGCGAGACCTTTTAATACGTCTTGCTCCATCTAAGGAAGTCAGCATGGGCGCTAACCTCCTTGCTTTGGGTATCCCTACTATCGATACCCGACAGCAAGGGTATATTTTTTGTCATTTTTTATTTTAACTATCTATAGTTTAACCACGTGCTGCATAAGTGGCCATGGCCCAATAAAATCCGTGGCGCAAGGATCCATTATCTATTCCTTTTCACTATTTTACCTCCATTTCCATATTCTATAACTCTTCGGAAATGCTTGGAACAGGGCGTCTGACCCGCACGGATGCCGCTTCCCAGACCGCAGATATCACCATGCCTTTTGTTCGCTCCCGCCCCACCACGCCATCCGCTCGCCCCCCACCCCACCGTGCAATCCGCTCGCCCCTGCCTGCACCATCCGCTCTCTCCTGCCCGTGCCACATGGCCCTATTGCCATCCGCTCCCTCCATCCCCCCATGTGCCCCATCCCGCGCCACTGCACGTAGCTCCCCCATCCCGCGCCACGTCCTCTGCCGTGCCATGCCCCATATTCCCCATGTGCCCCTCTCTGTCTTGTCGCCTTCTCCACCGAAGCGACCTATTGCGGCCTTCTCCACCTTAGGGCCGACGAGCCTCCATTCCCATGCAGCAAGGTGATGTTGCACTGAAAGCGCATATTGCAAACGTATGTTTAAGGTGTTTCAGATGTTTTAGAGATATGTTGCAAGTGTTTCATATCGGTGTTGCAAAAGTAGATCAGGATATTGCACATGTTGCAATGGCTATGTACATATGTTTTAAGTGTATGTCCCAAATGTTTCATCTATATCAGACGTATGTTGCAGGCAAAAGTAGATCTGTATATTGCATATATACACGCATGTTGCAGGCAAAAGTAGATCTGGATATTGCATATATACACGCATGTTGCAAGCGTATGTTTTAAGTGTTTCATATGTATGTTGCAAGTGTTTCATCTGGATGTTGCATTTCTTTGCAATTGTTTTCAAGTTTTTGTCAGGTGTTCTGATGCATGTTTCAAGTGTTTCATTTGTCTTCTTTTGTATGTTGCAACTATTGTATATGAATGTTTCAAAAGTAGATCGGATGTTGCACATGGGATGCGCGTGGGAAGCGGCTGGCGATGCAGGTGACGTTTGGGGCGGTGCGCGCCCGCTGCTAGGGCGCTTGCTCACAAGCCCGACGCGCTGGGTGCTCGGTCGCTCGCTGAGCGGGTACCGCCTGATGCTAGTGCCCCGGATCGGACGTCCGAGCGCGTTGCAATCTAAAATCTTGGTACAATATGTATCTCCTGCATTCTTAAAACATAATGTCTATTTGGTTTTGACCTACTTTTATTCAAGCAAAACTTTTGTATTTTTATTCTATGAATATATTAATGGCTTACCAGCTGAACGATTATGTTACGTACTTGAAACATTTTTCTTCTTGTTAGTTGGAAACAATGTTTTCTATCCTACTAAAACACCTATTTTACCTTGAATACTTTTTATTGTCTGGCTAATGCAATAATTCCATTGTACCGCCACATTCTTCGTTTCAGATAATTGTTTCTGTATATCATCATGGTTTTTCTCTGAAAAATTATATAAATATATTTTTTGAAATCTTATCTAGACAAATTTAAAAAATACAAAAATGTTTTAAATTCTTTTTTTTGAAAAGGCACAAAATTCTTTTGTGGACGACGCTTCAAATGTTGTGGAGGGGGCCATAGCGGCGCTTCGTTATAGATAAATGTACTTGTGTTGCCTTCTTAGCACATGCTTCATGAATAGGAGCCCCTAAACTAAACTACCACGTCACCACAATAATCGTGTAAGAGCAACTTCAACACGAGCTCTCAAATTAACATGATATTTTTGCATCTACTTTAGTAGGAGTCTTTAAGAAATTAGAGTCTTCAAATCTATTCCAATAGACACTAGCATATTGGACTCACTTGTCATTCCCTATTCTTCCCTCTTCCTCGCTCTCATCGACTGAGCTACGCACGCTGGCCCTAATGGAGCAGAGGAGCATGCTCTCATCGGCACATTGTATGCTAAAAGTTATTTTAGCTTTTTTTTTTCTATCTAGACACATCGTATATCTAGGCCAATACATAAAGCTATGTACCTTGAAAGCCAAAATGACTTATAATTTGGAACGGATAGAGTATATATTAACAAATTTAGAGTTAAATTCATTGCTACTTTATTAGTTGCTCAAAATCATCATACATTTGAACGCAAAATGCTGCAATCACGACATTTATAACTTATCACGTGTTGAATGAAATGGATTTATAAGCAAAAGCTAAGCTACCTTAGAAGATTTCAGCGATGAGAAGGATCATGTGATTCATGTGTATACCAAATTCATGTAGCATAACTGATAGTAAATTGGCTCTAGTAAATCAAATCAGAAAGGCCAGTCTGCCATCGACTAGAACGGACTAGAACAAACTATCTAGTTATTAACCCCAACAATGGGAAATCAAATAATGTTCATGTATGTAATGATCTATCAAACAGATTATCCAGCAAAAAATTAAGACCTGTTTCAATCGTATGCACAACTGGACGGCCAAACGATCAGGTCTGACGACTAGCACATTTGGAAGCACTTTGGAGGTTCAGCTACACCTATATGGGAAGTCAAAAATTGTTTCCAATAATCATTAACGACTTGATAACAATAGCAAAGCCCGGAACATTTAGTACTCTGTCACAAATAATCTACTCCATATGTGTGCACAAAAGTTCATAGTGCACAACTGATAAAATTGGTTTGCATAATCGAATAATAAAGGCCAATAATGTGCCACCTAGCTAGACTCTAGAGAAACTCATCACTTGAAATCGTCGCATTGGCAGCTACATGATGATCTGCCAAAGGGATCATCTATAGCTAAATTGTGGATGTGTTCCATGGGTACGCGACTGGACAGACAGCGACTAATCACGAAGTGAAATCTAGCACCTCGAGAAGCTCGGATGTTCAGCAGTAGCTTCTTACGCTGATTCACAATCCATTTCCCCTTGTAACAATTGTAAGGAGGGACCATAAACTTCATTGATTCTAGCACTCTAGCATTCGAGAGAAAGAACCTGATCAAGCTCTTCCGACCTCCTGCCCCGGTAATTTCTCAGCTCCAACACCTTCAGATGTGTGTCAAGGCATTCAAGCGGAACATTATTGCGACGCGCATTCTTGAGCTTCCCCTTTACATTAACCGAATCACCATAATGATGGAGTTCCTGAAAAGAAGAAATGGAGGGCATGAGCACAATATCAGAAGCGGGTCAATGCAGTATGATTAACTATACGAGTGATCAAAACGAGCAGTTGTGCAATCAGGTTTACGCAAAGATTAAATAAAAAGTCAACACCAGCCCACCATGTACAGCTTCTCCACGCACGGAAAGCATTTCAACAAGTCAATAACAACATCCAGATCACGGGGACTGTCGAGGGCTAAAATCTTCACAGTGCGGATCATGCTAGATGCGCCAGCAGCGGGTACCATTCCCTGAAACAAACAAGTAAAAATTCAGAGAAATTTTGTGGGTGCAGCAGGCCAACAGCATAGCATATAGGAGAGTATAACACAAACACTTGATGGATCGAAATGCAAGGCTGCCTAGGGCATAAGATATGTGGCCGGGTACAGCTATTGAGAACCGTGGTTCCCATCTCAAATTCAGAGATTTTGTCAGACAGATATCCCAGTGCCATAGTTCACGGGGGATGAGCCTTTCCAGCATCGGAGCGTCCTCGACGACGACTTCAGCACCATCTGACACGCCAAGGCTCCGTAGCGTCGGGGACCTGATCACGAGGCGACCGTAGCCTTCGTTCTTGTGCAGCACCAAGCTCTGGAGCGCAGGGCACGCGGACAGAACAGCATGGAGGGCGGCGTCGGAGAAGCTGACGTGCTTCAGGGTAAGCTGCTCGAGGTTGGGGAACTCGAGCGCGCGGCCGGCGGCGTCCGTCTCCGTCTCCGCTGGGAAGACGAGCCTGTACGGGTTGTAACTGTAACAGCAGGCAGCGGAGCATATGGTGAGCACGCGCAGGGTGCGCGCGAAGCGGAGCAGGGACGCCATCGGCGGCGGGTGGCGGCGGCCACCCGGGACGTTGACGGGCTTGTAGTAGAGCTCGAACTGCCGGAGGCCGTCGAGGCAGGGGGACCGGCGGCGGTGGGACATCAGGCCGTCGACCATCGGAAAGTCGTGGAACTGGCCGAGCCAGGTGAGCGAGACGCGGCGGGCGGGGTCCGGGTGCGCCTGCAGCGCGCCGACGACGGCGGCGGACGGACGCGGCGGCGTGGGCCGAGGGTCCACTGCTGCGGATGTGGCGGCGACCGTGGCCTCGAAGTTGAGAGGCGCCGACGCCGAGCGCCACAGCGGGCGCCACCGCCGGGACAGGATCTGCGTGCGCGCGCCGTCCTTGGTGGGCAGCAGCGTGATGATGCTGCCCAGGACGTCGTCGTGGAGGGAGCTCAGCAGATCCACGTCGACGTCCACGCCTGCTGCTACTGCCTCGCAACCACCGCCGCCGCCGTCATGTCCTCTGACGGGTTCGGGACCGGGCGGCGGTTGTTGCTGGTGGCGGGACTGGCTGCCTTTTCGGCATCACATCCATGGCCGCACTGGGAAAATGGGGCTTTTCTGGATGGAAGAAGATGCGCAGATGCGGAGATAATGCGTCGATCTGATCGGTGATCGGATCGAATTCCGCCGTCATCGTTTCCGATATATATGTGGGATGGATGGGGTGGTAGCATTGGGATATGGGAAGTTGAGATCCAGCATCAGCAGCCTCTTGGTTCTGTTGAGATCCTGCAGGCCCCGAGCCGCCGCCCAACTGACAACCTGAGAGCAGCAGTATCACAGTGAGAGAGAATATTGGGCCTGATTTGTTTTCTGTTGGTGAACAGGGACCGCATCGCTTTAGCCAGGCCCATCTTGGACAGGTCCAGAACATGCAAGGCCAGCCACAGGATGCATTTTCGGCCCTTAGTGGACCCAATTTTTAGGTAAAAGCTATCCTAAACTCGCGTGATTTGAGCCTTTTCCTCACTTGAATTTTTCTACCCAATCCAAAGACGCCACATGGTCATTTTCTCCAAATCCGGTGGCCTCACGGGGGCTTTGGGGGAGGGTTGCCGGCCAGGCGGTGGAGACGGCGGCTGGGCTAGTGGCGGAGGAGGCGGAGTGGCGGACGGGCCAGGTCGGATGGGGGCACCATGGCCGTACCTCGTTGTGGAAGCCGAAGATCGGGGAGGGAGAGAAGGAGGCCACCGCGGCCGCGCTAGGGTCGGCGGGGGGTGGGTCGGCGGCAGCGGAGGCGAGAAGGAAGATGAACAATAATTCGTGAGGAGGAAGATGAATAGTAATTCAAATCCAATTTTTACGTTTCTCTGGGATCCTGGTTGGGGTGTAGGATTTGCATCTCCGGAGCCTAGCCCAACTGCTTCTTCGGTTTCAGGGAATTTGCCACGCGCGCCAGATGCATGTCGCCAGTCGTCAGCCTCGGCGCAAACGACCCTCCGAACCCTCGCCCAACTATTGCTACAGTAACCAATCGCCCTGCCAGATTTGTTTGCATCCACGTGACAGATCCGGCCGCATAAGTGAAGCCAATCAGACCCGAAAGAATCGGCTCCGCTTTTTCAACGAATAAATAAACAGTTTATATATCCTTATATTCATTCATATATTGCCAACACATCTGCATCACGGCAAGAGTGGTTTCAGTGCAGTAAGAGCAACTCTCCAAGAGACTAGGTACAATTAGATTCCAAAATGGTAAAATTTAGCCATTATAAAAAATAAAAGATCCATCCAAAAAATGATCATTTCAATAAAGATGCAGGCCCCGAGCTGATGCCCAACTGACAACCTGAGAGCAGCAGTATCACACTGAGAGAGAATATTGGGCCTGATTTGTTTTCTGTTGGTGAACAGGGACCGCATCGCTTTAGCCAGGTCCAGAACATGCAAGGCCAGCCACAGGATGCATTTTCGGCGCTTAGTGGACCCAATTTTTAGGTAAAAGTTATCCTTCACTCGAGTGATTTGAGTCTTTTCCTCACTTAATTTTTCTACCCAATCCAAGGACGCCACATGGTCATCTTCTCCAAATCCGGTGGCCTCAGAAGGGGGCTTTGGGGGAGGTAGGCTGGCCAGGCGGTGGAGACGGTGGTTGGGCTGGCGGCGGTGGAGGCGGACGGGCCAGGTCGGATGGGGGCGCCATGGTTGTAGCTCGTTGTGAAAGCCGAAGATCGGGGAGGGAGAGAAGGAGGCCACCACGGCCGCGCTAGGGTTGGCGGGCCGGTGGGCGGCGGCGGAGGTAAGAAGGAAGATGAACAATGATTAGTGAGGAGGAAGATGAACAGTAATTCAGATCCAATTTTTATGTTTCTCGGGGTAAAACAGTTTTGTCGCGTGATGAGACTCAAATTTCAAAAAATAGAAAACCCTTCAATACGATGTCGGATGAAGATCATTTTATATGTAAATTGTAGACCTCGATGAGATCTACAATTTTATAGTTTTAATTTTTTTCATTTGAGGAAAGTAAGATGCTCGAAAAAATAATATAAAATTTCAGCACCATATTTTGTCGCGTGATGAGACTCAAATTTCAAAAAATAGAAAACTCTTCGATACGATGTCGGATGAAGATAATTTTTATATGTAAATTGTAGACCTCAATGAGATCTACAACTTTGTAGTTTTGAGTTTTTTCATTTGAGGACGTTTAGATGCTCAAAAAAATAATTTAAAATTTCGGCGCCTCCCAAAAATAGAAAACCGCTTTTGAAACCGGCCGAGGACCAAATTCGTCCGGTTTTGATAGTTGGAGGGTGTTTCTTGACCGGTTTCAGAGTTGAAGGTTGAAAATCGAACTTTGGCGCAAGTTGAGGGTTGTAAAGTGTACTTTACCCTTTCAATAAAGATGCAGTCTCAACTCTCAATGCATATGGACTCATAAGCGGATGGCCGCTACAAACCGTGACAATTAGTTCATGCTGTCATTGATGCTCCCCTGCAGGTTTAACGCTACCCTGGAGCTGGAGTTTCCCAGATGTGTATTAGCCTTTTGGTCTTGTCCACTAGGTCGCGCATCGGCAAGCTCTCCACGATCACTCCTTGGCCACCAAGGAAGGCCCTGTACTTCTCCAACCTGGACGGGGTTCCTTTGATTGACCATGTCCAGGGCGTCCTTGGCCCTCTCTTTTCTCAGAACATATTTACGCACTAGCTTGTGCTGAAGCCATTGATACCACTAGAGGTTAAAGCCACAGGCTTTCGAGTTAACTGTACATGTCAAAGGCCTTTGCAAAGTCCAGTTTGATGACCAGCGCGAGGACCTTCCTCTACTGATAGCATTGCATCATGGTGAAACATTTGTTACCACAAAGTATACTTTATAATGGCGGACACCAAATTCCTGGCCGCCGGCGACTTGAAGGCAGATCCATTTGATAGCAAGGTAGGGCTACGTCACTTTTGTCCTCATTTTACTGGTCGCGTCTCCACCTGTGGAACAGGCACAACTCCTCTCCCTCATGGAGGTCAGGCTTGTGATGTTCTTATTTGAAGCAGCTGTTCTTGCTTCTGGGTTATGCCCACCAGAGCAGCCCTCTTCTTTTTTCTCACCCCTTCCTGCGGCCTGTACCATGTCTGGACGAGGTGTAGGCCCCTAGCTTTTTTCCGATACAGATTTGTGTCCTTCCTGATAAATCTCATTCATTCTGTCAGAGTTTGGGTTTTTGGATGGGCTCTTTTACCATACGCTTTTTTGCAGATTTGTGCAACGCTCTCTTAATCCAGAATGATGCAGCTTGATTCGTTAAAAGAATTCCTTACATTTTTCTGATTACACGTCAGGTTGATTCATTGGCTCACGCCTCACGAGTGCTGCTGCATTGTGACCCCCAGAAACTTGCTACAAATGGTATATCATGGTTCACATTTTGGTATCTTTCATTACACATCATTCTAGTTTTCTTCTTCCTACCCCCCAAAAAAAACATATATATGTATATACACATTTATATGCTGTAGGAATTTCCTTGGTGCTGTCGGGCTTACGGGAAACCGGCGATTTGCCGAGTGCCGGAGTCTTTGCCGAGTGTATTTTATCGGGCACTCGGCAAAGACCGTGTTTGCCGAGTGCCAAATAAAATACACTCGGCAAACAAAAACACACGGCAAAATACGTCTTTGCCGAGTGTTTTTTTTTCTGGCACTCGGCAAAGATGTATTTTGCCGAGTGCTATTTTTTGGCACACGGCAAAATACGTCTTTGTCGAGTGTTTTTTTCTGGCACTCGGCAAAGATGTATTTTGCCGAGTGCCTTTGTTTTGGCACTCGGCAAACAGGCTTTTTGCCGTGTGCATTTTTTTTGGCCCTCGGCAAATCAGTTTTTCGAAGCAATTTTTGAGGCCCTAAATGAATTCAAATGAAAAACTTTTCAACTACAAAGTTGTATAACTTCTCAAGATCTACAAAGTTTATTTTGGTCATTTCTTCATTTGACAAAGCGATAATAACGTTGTTCATAAAATCTACATCTCTCATATTAGTTTCATGAAAGTAGAAGACAGATATATAAGATTTGTGAACAATGTTACTACCACTATGTCGGATGAACAAATGACCAAAATAAATTTTGTAGATCTTGATAAGTTATGAAATTTTGTAGTTGACAACATTTTGATTTGAAATCATCTTGTCATGCAAAAACGACGTTTGAATTTGAAAATTTTAAAATTTGAATTTTTCAAACGACCTCGGATGGAAAAACTTCCTAAATGAAAATTGTAGATCTCCAAAAGTTATGAAACTATGTAGTTGACAACTTTTTGATTTGAAATCATCTTATCATGCAAAACTACGTTTGAATCTCTCAAATTTAAAATTCAAAATTTTCAAACGACCTCGGATGGAAAAACTTACTAAATGAAAATTGTAGATCTCAAAAAGTTATGAAACTTTGTAGTTGACCACTTTTTGATTTGAATTCATTTAGGGCCTCAAACAAGCAATTTACTCTAAGTTTGCCGAGTGCCTTTTTTCTGGCACTCGGCAAAGCCGTATTTTGCCGAGTGCCTATGTTTTGGCACTCGACAAAGAGGCATTTTGCCTTGTGCATTTTTTTGGCCCTCGGCAAATCAGTTTTCCGAATCAATTTTTGAGGCCCTAAATGAATTCAAATGAAAAACTTTTCAACTACAAAGTTGTATAACTTCTTAAGATCTACAAAGTTTATTTTGGTCATTTCTTCATTTGACAAAGCGACAATAACGTTGTTCATAAAATATATATGTCTCATTAGTTTCATGAAAGTAGAAGAGAAATATATATGATTTGTGAACAATGTTACTACCACTATGTCGGATGAACAAATGACCAAAATAAACTTTGTAGATCTTGAGAAGTTATGAAATTTTGTAGTTGGCAACATTTTGATTTGAAATCATTTTGTCATGCAAAAACGACGTTTGAATTTGAAAATTTGAAAATTTGAATTTTTCAAAAGACCTCGGATGGAAAAACTTCCTAAATAAAAATTGTAGATCTCCAAAAGTTATGAAACATTGTAGTTGGCAACTTTTTGATTTGAAAACATCTTGTCATGCAAAACTGCGTTTGAATTTTCAAATTTTAAAATTCAAATTTTGTAAACGACCTCGAATGGAAAAACTTCCTAAACTAAAAGTGTAGATCTCGAAAAGTTATGAAACTTTGTAGTTCACAACTTTTTTATTTGAATTCGTTTAGGGCCTCAAACAAATAATTTACACTCGGTTTAGTATAATATATTAGGAACTAAAACGGAATTCAGACACAAGTGACAGTGTGGTGTAGTGGTAGATGAGGTTTGTGCGCAGCGGGAGGTTTCGGGTTCGAATCCCGTCGGCCGCGTAGCCGTGAAATTGACGCGAAAAAAGCCGGAGATGGATGGGCGCTGACCGGTGGGGGCCTCCACCAATTAAAACAAATTTTTTATTTTTTTGGGTAAAAATTCTCATTTTTTCGGGTTTTTTTCGGTTCCAACTTTGCCGAGTGTCGGGCACTCGGCAAAGGCTTTGCCGAGTGTCGATTTTTGGCACTCGGCAAAGAAATTTTTGCCGATAAAATCTTTGCCGAGTGCTTGGCTGGCTTTGCCGAGTGCCCCCAGCACTCGGCAAAGAGGGCGTCTGCAGTTGTGCTAGAGGGGTTTTCTTTGTGCTATTGCTAGAGATTTTGGTGATGTTGGTTGGGTAAGTCCTTAGAACTGACTATCATGGTACAGATATCCCTATTGTTGTGTTTGCATCAATTGCTTGTGCATGTTCAGTTTTAGTTGTACAAAGTTTCTTCTTATTATATTACATTATTGCTTATACCACAATGCTCAACATTCCTTTTATTGGGGCTCTATCAACCATATTGTATTGGGGCTCGATCTTGGAGATGAACGGCACTTGACAAGCATGCTGGCGCTGGACTAATCGGCGGTGCTCGTCATGAGACGAACCTAATGCTGGAATACGGGGTGGACAGTTAAGTTGGGAAAAAAGGCCAAAATCACTAGTATGCCTTTAATTAAATGTATTTAGTTCGCTAATTATATTATGATGATGATGAAGATTGACGGCTAGCAAAAATCACAACCAAAAGTACAAGCTTCTCCCCATCAACCACGGTAACAAAGCTCTAATTCTTTTCGTTCCAGAGCTCGGCACTGTTTTTGGGTTGGCAAAATACTGTTCGGCAGTTGCTGGTTTTCATCAGCTCGCAGGTATTTCAGCTCTTAGTTCTTACAGGAGCAGCACCATGAAGCAACTTCATTCAGGAGCTTTCTGTTATCATGTTCCGAGCACTTCAGTCATATCTTTATTATCTTGCAACTGTCAGTGATCAATGAGTAAGATTATTTAATTCGCTTACACTAGTTTTGCAGATCAGTATTATTTTGCATAATTAATTAGAGCTTTTGTTAGCCATCTCACTAGTGAGTTGCTTAACCGGTGCTTTATCGTGTTGCTTCCATGATGTTCTTAGAAATGCATAATTGTTCCTAAGGTTAACACATCACTAGATGAGGTGTGTACCTTGGCGATTAGAAGAGAAACGTATTAGGTTATAATTGAAATATAAGCTAAGTTCTTTCATCGCGAAGAATTTGTAGTGCTTTCTGTTCAACCCCTGGTTGCTTTTTTGGGTAAGTCCTTCAGGCTTCAGTGACTAAAAAATAGTGAAAGGGTAAACAGTAGGTGAAGTTTTCTGATTTAAAATCGAGTAGATAATTGTTCGTGGATGAAGGGATACAACTGATGTATATGATCCCTAGCGTGTGTTATTTCTAACAAAGTGAATCAATCAAGTAGTACGGAACGTTAGGTTCTCGCCGGAGAGGACGGCGTCCCTCCCAGACGCCGATGATTATATAGCACCTTAGAGCATCTCCTACAGGTTAGCTAAAAATAAATGCTAAATCTCTTGATTTAGCCATCATGTAAAATAGAAAAGCCTCTCAAAAACATGATGGCTACAGCAGCCTAGCTAAAGATGCTCCTTTTCTATAATTAAATGGGCCAAGACGGACCTGAACGTTCTTGCATTGGCTGCCAGGCCTGCTAGCAAGCAAACGCACGCACCACTGCCGCCAGGCCTAGTCGCCAGCAACGCACCCACCAAGCCTGCTCGCAAGCGCAACGCACGCACCACCGCCGCTGCTCGCAAGCAACGCACGCACCGCCGCCAGGCGCAAAGCACGCCTTGGTACGGCTGTCCCTGCGTGGCCGCGCCGTTCGGTGCAACGGTGTAGCCGAGCAGCAGCCGCAGTGAGCACTTCATTCATTCAGATTTTGTCAGGTGAATCCATCAGCCGAGCAGCAACCGTAGGTGTGTAATGGATTCTGAAGCCGAGTTCAATCTGCTGAATGAAGTGGTCGATTCATCGTCTTCGGATGACGACGATGAATTGTATATTGCCGCTGCAGACATAGTAGCAACGGATATTGGCAATGAACCACGTCATCGTGGTTCCGTTGAGGGACATCGTGTAATAAATCGTGATAGACAGTCAGGGCACGTGAGACTTTATCGAGACTATTTTTTAGATGATCCTACATACGGGCCAAATTATTTCAGGCGCAGGTTTGTACGTACCCCATATTTCTTTTCAATTATACCTTGTATATATATTCGATTGTCGCCTAATTAATTTGTCTTCTTGCATAGATTTCGAATGAGGCGTCATGTGTTTGTCCGTATAATGAATGCTGTCGAGGATCATGACGACTATTTTGTGCAAAAGAGAAATGCAGCTGGTACCCTAGGACTTTCTTGTTTGCAGAAGGTTGTGGCGGCATTTCGGATGATAGCTTACGGAGTAGCGGCTGATGCTACGGATGACTATGTTCGTACTGGTGAGAGTACTGCTCTAGAGAGTTTGAGAAGGTTTGTCAGAGCTGTTGTTCATATATTTGGGCATGAGTACATGAGAAAGCCTAATGAACATGATACAGCTAGATTGCTTGCAATTGGTGAGAGAAGAGGTTTTCCAGGTATGCTTGGTTCCATAGATTGCATGCATTGGACCTGGAAAAATTGCCCTGTTGCATGGCAGGGTATGTACGTGGGGCACAAAAAGGATCCTACAATTATACTAGAAGCGGTTGCTTCTAAAGATCTTTGGATTTGGCATGGTTTTTTTGGGATGCCGGGCTCACATAATGATATCAATGTTCTCCAAAGATCTCCTGTTTTTGCAAGGCTTGCTGAAGGTGACGGTCCACAGGTTAACTATAACATCAATGGAAACAATTATACAATGGGTTATTATCTCGCAGATGGCATATATCCATCTTGGGCCACTTTCGTGAAGACCATACCAGAACCTCAAGGTAACAAGAAGAAATATTTTGCTAAGGCACAAGAAGCATGTAGAAAGGATGTTGAAAGAGCGTTTGGGGTTCTACAAGCTCGCTTTGCTATCGTTCGAAGACCAGCTCGTTTGTGGGATGAGGACACGCTTGGAGAAATCGTGAACGCTTGTATCATTATGCACAACATGATTGTTGAGGATGAGGGGGATGATGAAGATGATTTCAATTACGACGACATGGGAGAAAAGGTGACAGTATCCCATGATAGTACCCCTGAGCTCGATGCTTTCATTCAAAATTACAAGAACATCAAGGACAAGGAAACACACACACAACTTCAGGCCGATCTTATTGAGCACTTGTGGCAAAATTATCCAGATTTATACAATAATACCATTAATGATTGATTTCAATTGTCATTGGACTGTAATGATGCCATGATTATAATTATTGTAGAATGTTATGATTTACAATGCAGAAAACAACCAGCACAATGTTTAAGAAATATGGTACTCAGTACAATATGATAATTTATCTAATTTTTTATACGCCGTGCAAAACAACCATGGCGCCTGTGAAAAAAAACCACAGGGACAATCAAGATCATAGAATGAAATACCACAGTGAAATGCCACAGTGAAAAAATACCACAGGCAATGAGAATCAATACGACAATGCCAGTGGTTTGAAGAAAAAGGGCAGTTCAGAACTAACAAGGTTACCTACTACACTAGACAAATGCAGGCAGTATCATCAGGCAATGGGTAAACCTAAAATAAGTGGACATCCCAAAGAGTTAAACGATTTTAATTTTAACTAGTTTCCCAAGTCAAAGTAATTACAAATAGACAGGCACTTTCCAGCCAGCCCACTCAACATGGAATATTTCTAAAGTACCGCCAAGTGGAAAGACCACGATAGACAAGTAGTGCTAAATAAAAAATCATGATATAAAAGGATCATCTTAAACTGATAAATCAGACAGGGAAACAACTTATGAATGAAATAATGCTTCCAAATAAAAAGAATCTGTTTGTGTCAGGTTAAAGCATATCGCCTAATCCTAGGTACAAACTGTACGCAAGGATTGCAACTTGAACTCTTGAAGCTTGACTGATCACTCCGGCGCGACTCATCAAATGGTAGTGCAGACAATTGACTACGTTAGCCACAAGACGACGTTGAAAGAACAAACCCCAGGCAATGAGAATCAATACGACAATGGCAGTGGTTAGGGAAAGAGAATCATATATTATACAAAACCATCTTAGCTAGTTCTCAGGTAGCCAGTTTTCTCATGAAGGGCTAGCTAATATTGCACAAATCATCTAAACTGGTTTTATCGATTCAGTGAAAATTAAAGTAATTCAGCTTAGCCAGTTTTAATTTGGCTAAACTTCAGTAAGTACAGCAGTTTGTATCATGACTTATATATCTATCTCCAGTTCTCCACTAGACCTGCGAGACAACAGTATTGACCTGCATTCTAATCAACTAAACATCTTAGGGTGTTGACAAAGAGGACTAGCAAGAGTGGGTGACTCCTTTAATACATTTTACAGTGAAATACCACAGTGAATAAAATTACTAAACATACTGAAATACACAAGCTCTAGTTCAATAAATAAATTTGTAAATATGCACAATCACTACCTTCACTTTATTGCAACTAGTCGAATTCTACTATCTGAATTAAAGCCCTATTTGCTCCATAGGAAGATGACTAAATTCAATGTGCTGCACATCTACAGAGATTCAACTGAAAAACAAACTGAAGATTAAAAAACTACTATTGATAGCAAATTAGACACACACTTGAACAAGTTTCACAAAAATCTGACCTCAACTCATTATATGCACAGTTCATGATTCCTAGCTCACCAAATCTGAGTTCACAAGAATGCTTCCATTCACAATCAATTGCCAAGAATGCTTTCATTCACAAGTACTCGCAATACATAGCTACTCACAAATTGCATCTGAGCTTACAGGTACATTTCAGATGTGCTGTAGAAACAAATTAAAGCCCTATTTGCTCCATAGGAAGATGACTAAATTCAATGTGCTGCACAGCTACAGAGATTCAACTGAAAAACAAACTGAAGATTAAAAAACTACTATTGATAGCAAATTAGACAGACACTTGAACAAGTTTCACAAAAATCTGACCTCAACTCATTATATGCACAGTTCATGATTCCTAGCTCACCAAATCTGAGTTCACAAGAATGCTTTCATTCACAATCAATTGCCAAGAATGGTTTCATTCACAAGTACTCGCAATACATAGCTATTCACAAATTGCTGTAGGAGATTACATGTACATTTCGAGTAGGCTTCATTATTAAAAAACAAAAAAAATTGGATCTAGGTATTTGGAACTCACCGGAATACATGCCAGACAAGGGGGCTGATGCAGCGGGGGCAACATTGGGAGGAAGAACTCCACGCCGCAGCCCAGGTACCCCTGCTCTTTGCAACCAAGGCAACGACGGCAACTGATGTTCCTCCCAACCGCTGGCCGCCGAGAAGATGGGGAACGACTGGAGCTCAGAAGAATTGGGGTCCCCGTGGCCGTGGCTCCCAGACATCAGATCCGCTTCTGATTGTGCCTGCGACATGGTGCCTCCGCACGATTCCGAGGTCCTCGAAGGGATCCGCGTCGAGGAGAGAGGAAGACGCAGGTGCCGAGAAGAAGCGCGGGATGGGAAGAAAAACAGGAGAAGGACAGGGGGGCGCACGCGGGAGGGGGAGAGGCTGGCGTGCGGAGAAGGAAATCGAGCGCGGGAGTGGCGAAGCCTGCGCGCGGGATTCCATTGCCGCCGCGGCACGGAGAAGAAAAACGAACGCGGGAGAGGCGAGCCTGAGCGCGGGATTCCATTGGCGCCGCGGGATAGCAAGCAAGTCTCGCATGGGAAAATTGGCCAGCGACGACTCCGGGATGGCGAGCGTTGAAAAATAGAAGACCGGATAGAAAAGCTGTTTGAGAACTTTTTTGGGCCACAATAGCTATAATAGCATGCACAAATGTATTTAGCCCATCTGTAGGAGATGCTCTTAGTTCATGGAACACACAACGCACTGGTGACCATAAGTCATGCGCGAGAATGGACACGATAGTTTGGTACTCTCAGATCTCCGAACATAAATCTCCGAACATAGTTTTTTTTCTGGACTCTTCATTAAGCGTTTATGCCTTTGTTTTAAAGCGAAATGGTGATTTGCCCTCATTTTTTATACTTTGTGATTTTACACTTGCTTTTTCAAACTCAAAGAAGAATTTGCCCTTATTCTGTGAACTACTCTTAGCGGTGCTGACTTTTGAATGAAAAGACAAGTTTACCCAGGTGATTATGCCCCTTTTTTTGTTAAAGATCTTTGTGAAATTACTCCTATTTTTCAAGATATAGATTTTAACAGATTTTGGTAGGAATGTTGGCCACAAAGTTAGAGATAGTTTGGTACACCTATTTTATTTTAAATCCGAAAAAAATATCAATTTTTTTAAATTTGACAGCATATATGTTCAAGTTTATACAAACACAAGCTCATGGATGGCTGTCACTTTTTAGCTCAAGAAAAAAAACTAAAAAAATGTATCCCTGCTGTCACTCCACTCGACCACAAGAGGAGCGGGTGGCCATCTCAATTGCGCGCGTGCCTGCCAACCACTTGGGAAACTCCAAGATCTCGTCAGAGAGGGTGAATTGGCAGAGCGCAGCCATGGGGTCGGCGAACCATGGCCAGTTGGCCACGGCTAGGCGTCTGTGGATCTCGATGATGGTGCTCCCGAGCGCCCAGATGTCCGCCATAGTTCCCTCTCCTCGCCGCGCGCGCGAGCTTCCGAGGATGCTCTACTACCGCCACAAGCTCGCGCAGCCGTCCGCCAAAGCGCCAGTTTGGTCTCCTGCCGCGCGAATGTGGCCGCCGGCCCTGGGTGCTTTTAACACCCCAGAAGAAAAATACAACAATCCTATGAAGAATTGCCACACTACATTACAACAATAGAGTACACAGAAGCAAAACATGTCATCTAGATTAAGCATCAAATTAAGTCTTCTACGGTGACATAAACAAAGACATCTTCAAAGGCAACTAGCAAACTTAAGATGCTTATTACAATGCACAATAAAACTCCAATAACCAACTAAGTTGTTGTAACAAATCAACAAATGTGCACTTGGGCTGCTACTCCCATCCCGCTAATCATCCTTGAAGCTCATGTACCTGAGACGGGGAAGCAAGCGTATGAGGTTTATAAAAAACCTCAGCAAGCAAGCAGCTTTAACCAAGCTATTTAAATTAAACATCAAATTTAAATGGTCTAATAATAGATAAATCAACACAATAGATAAAAAAAAGGGCGTACCCAATGCAGAGAGCTCCCGCTCCGTGCGGGGTCTGGGGAAAGGTGTTAGTGGCAAGCCTTATCCTCGCCTATGCAATGCGAGGAGACCGCGACTCGAACCCGGGACCTTCCGGTCATAGGCGGTAAGACTCTACCGCTTGCACCAAGCCCGCCCTTCAAATCAACACAATAGATACTTTAATATAATAGATACAACAATTGCTCCATATATAGAAATGTAAATATACTTCAATATGCAACTACAAATGATGCAATGAAATGCAAAGGAGAGTGATGCAATGCAATGCATGACTTCACTTCTACCTACACATCCCAAGGAGAGGGAGAGAGGGCTGCAACCACAATGCTCATCAATGTGCGTTGCTGTATCGGTACTTGCAGCTCCAATTTAACTATGGTTTCTTCAAATGCATATCAACGGAAAGAGTGTGAATGCAAATGTTGCAATATATGCACTTCACATACTTCATATATATCTCATAAATCATAATTTAGAGAGTAATCCCACAAGCTATGAAAAATAACATACTTCAAGTAAACAATATATATCTTCGATTTCAGATTATCTGGCTAGTGTGAGAAACTAAAATTTAGTGGAGGCAATTCAAACAACAAAACTAAAGCATGTGAACCATGGCGCCATGTTTACTTGCCTTTACCAATTATTGACCAAGAGTTGGGCACACTCCAATAGCAAACCACCTGATCACAAGTAATACTCAGTACCACACTATCGTACAAACAAGTATAACAATAATTAACGCACTTAGCGCCCCAAACCTGACATTTTAGCATCTACTGTTTCGCTATTATTTGTGACAGCAGCACTGCCACTTCTCTTTTTCATAGATATCAAACCAAACATTCAAAAATTCTAATACTCTACCAGATCATAGAAAACTCCATTATCTACAACTTTGCTATAATAAGATTGAGCATAAGAGATTTCTAAGATGGCATAAAGAACCTCTGAACTTAACTGAACTTTTCTGACAATCAAAACAGAATAGTCAACTTATAAAAACTATAAATGGAGATATACTTATCCAACAAATATGTTCTTTAACAATATAGAAAGCTTACGAAACCTACTACAACCTTTGTTTATACCAAAAATTCATATTCTTCGATTATGATGGCCAAAAATCGAATAGATGTAAAACTGTCCAGAACTGACAGAGAAGTACTAAAACTATAGTACCTCCTATTCCCTTCCAAAAATTCCAAGATTTTTATAATAAAAATATGAGTTCATTATCCATAACTCTCAAAGTCATTGGGACCTTCATAAAAATCATTTAGATGATCTAATCTTGGTTAGAAGTTCAGACTAACAATCTGTCAGGCATTGCACAACATCTTCACTGAACGTTTTATATCAGTAGTTACTTAAACCCTATAAAGATGAACTTTACCATTCTGGAAAGGCTGTGAAAAGCACTACAACTTTGTAGTACATAAAAAAATCCAGTTCTGAAAGTAAAGGGGACAAATATGCAATTAAATGGGTGCTGCTCAGAATTTCAGGACCGGAAGATCATGCAACTTTGAACAGGCATAACTCTCTTTTCTTAAACCCAATGGAAGCCTACTTAATTACATTGCTGGAAAGAGCTGAATACCCTCTACAACACCTGTATAAATCTTATATTTTTCTTCGGCTTCTAATTAGGTCTAAAACAGAGAACAACAAACACTGCGCGAATCTGCTGCTAACTGAAACCAGCGACGAGGATAAATCTAGAGACGTACTTAAAACCGTCGGGATTATCACTAATCGCAGGGCCTAATCCATCCAAAATTCGAAGGGGAAAGACCACAGTAATACCTTGATCCAATTTGCAGCAAACACTTCAACATGGATGAGTCTTCCCCTAGATCCCCCTCCTTCCCTTTCACCTGAACCCTTCGGCAATCATCCCATCACACCTCTTGCCTCAAAATTATACCAATCATAAGATCCACCATCAAGAACAGCGAGGGAGACCCTCGAATTAGGGCAAAACAGAGTGATGAGGACATGCCTAACCGGTTTTAGGGGAGGAAGAACGGCACCACTGACGGCGCCGATAGCGGCGGCGGCGAAACCCTAGCCTTCACCTCCTCCTTCCTCCTTTTTTTCCTGGGATGCGGCGCTCTATGGGGCAGCGCTGGGCAGGGGAGAAGGCACGTACGCACGCCTGGCCGGCACTGTAGCAGGATGCGGGTACTGTAGCACAATATTATTTTCCCTTTCTTTCCCCAACTAGCAAAGGATGTAACTCTGCAAAGGAGGTACTGTAGCAGGATGAATCTCATTGATGCGAATCTCCTACAACTAAAAAGAACAAAGTATAGATATTTTTTAGTACGACATTTGTTTTGGTTCGTTCGTCTGCTCACGCCTGCGATCCCACGACATCTTAATTACTGATTGATCGTGCGATTCTCCTTGATTGAATATTGTCTGTCATGTGATAGAGGAATCACGATAAAATAGGAAGTAGAAAATTATTGTGCTATCCATATACACATTGCATGTTTGCATGCACCAGCATACATGGCAACGAGCAAAAGGAAAGAGAATTAACACAGAAGGAAAGAGAATTAAGACAAAATAAACCTCTTTGTATTTATGAGAACCTTGTCAAATCTGTCTATATTTAATTACTTCCCCTCTTTGCATTTGCAAAAGGGACATATTTTTTCTCCTTTCATTTGGTTTCACGCTCACGTATTCCATCGCCCTCGCTTGCTGTATCTTGCATGAACCATAGTTGATGTCATCTGTCTTCCATGTCTCAGCCTCCCAATCCCAAGAGAAGGTCCCTACCTCTCCCTGACTGGAGATCTGGCCTGCCAGAGGATCTCCTCGAGTCCATCAGGCAGCGTCTCACGTCAGGCCACGATGCGGCGTCCTTCCGATCCGCTTGCTTCCCATGGCGCGCCGCCATCCCGTTCGCGACCTTCGGGTCGCTCCTGCTGCTCCCGTTCGACCCCGACTCGGACCGCGTCGGCTTCTACTGCGTCCCGGAGGAGGTCTTGTCCAAGACGCTGCCCGACGTGCGCAGCAAGGTGGCGTGCGGCTCCTCGTGTGGGTGGCTGGCGCTCATGGACGAGGCGGCGTCCGTGACGTTGCTGAATCCATTCGCCGGTGCCCATGCCCCCCATGTTGAGCTCCCGCTAGCAGGCAAACACATCGTGGTATCGTCCTCATCGGAACGCGTGTCTAGGGTCCATGGCCGGTGGGTCCTTCATCCCACCAACGGCTACGGAGACGCGGATGCCACATGCAGAGCCATCAAGCTAGAAGACATGAGGGACGTGTTCTTCCGTGAGATTGTGCTCTCGGCGCCGCCTGACGCCGTCGGCCGCGAGTGTGTGGCCATGGCCATGCTTGGGTGCTCCACGGAGGTCACGTTCTGCCGGGTTGGAGTCGATAGCGCATGGACGCTGCTGGACACCAAACTGGAGTTCTCCGTGGGGTCCATCATCCACTATCAAGATAAGTTCTTGGCGATCGACTACACTGGAGAAATCTCCGTCTACAGCAGCAACGCCGCTGGCGCTACTCCAACCGCGACGCTGCTGCCATCGCTGTCTCCATCTGCGGGGTTCTGCCACCGCAGCTACCTGGAATCAAATGGTGAGCTGTACATTGTGGGTGCCATGGTGAGCACGTTCCACGAGACAGAGAGCTTCACCTACAACAACACGATCTACAAGTGCAACCTCCACGACCATACGCCAGAGTGGTCCAGGGTGAGGGACATCGGTGATCAGACATTGTTCGTGTCTAAACATTTCAATGAAAGCTTCAGTGAAACAAGTGTATCCAAGTACAAGGAGAACAAAATCTACATGTCTGAGCCATTGTATGTGGATCCATACGACTTGGTCCATCGACTAGAGATCGTTGATATTGCTACTGGCGCAACCGAAGTGAAGCCCGTCCAGAAAAAGATGAAGGGTTTCGAGTCTCTAGGTTGGATTCGACTCAATCTCTGGAAGCTCTAGAGTTTGTGAGCCTGCGACGCCGCGCACTCCGTGACTGTGTTAAATTCCAAAACTTTACTTTTTAGATTAAATGTCACTTTAACGTTGGTATTTAATTTAACAGTATTGTTATCTTATCGTGCGATCCGTGTGTTTTTAGTATAAATTGTTAGTTATTCCGTAGCAATGCACAGGCACGCTAACTAGTAAGTAGTAAAAAAGAAAGCTCTCCACGAGCTCTACGCACCGGTGATATCTGTTCATCCATCCGAGCGACGGATCAAAAAGTCAAAATTTGGTCTCTCTTTAAAGTATCCGGTCAATCTACGTAAAAAAAATTATTCATCGATATTAAAATCACATTTATTCCTTATATACATGCACTTCTTGGTGTTACAGTGCCCACAGGCCGCCTGCCACGCGTGCCCGCAGCGCGAGCCCAGCCGAGCCACCCACCGCGTGTGACAGCACGACGTCTAATAAGGCGCAAGCCTGCCCGCCCGCCGCGCGCCGCCCTTTGCGCCGCCGCCGCTTGCTAAGGTTAAGGATTGGGAATTTTGGATTGGGAGTCAACTGGCGCCCAGGCTTGGTTGAGATGAATATAGGAAGGGTACTTTAGTCCTTTCACGTGGTCTTTAATCAGTTTTCTATTTTTTGGGGATTAATCTCGCGCCACCTAATAACACAGTTAGAAACTAAGGATAAACTGAAGCTTCAAATGAAAATAACAAGGACAAAATCATAAAGTTGAAAAAGTATGAGTAAAATCACCATTGTAGTCTACAGCAGGTGCAGAAACACTTAATTCCCAAATGATTATTGCAGTGTAAAACAATACACAACTAGGTCATTAACTCCACAATCCCACAAACTCGCTATGACCCTCCTTGCTGGATATGCATGCCATTCCAGACATCTCGGGCACGACGCATGACGCGCTCCAGAGCACACAAAGCAGCACGTCTGGGCTCTACTCGCATACAGCCACCAGCTGCAGCTACACACATGCATACAGTCTAAAAAAAAACAAATGACATGAAAATGTAACTGTGATAGTATTCAAATTTCAAATACGGAATACCAAGGTTGACTTTATCTGGCTAAAGGCCCCCACAATGCGGATCGCTTGGTTGGTTGGATTTGCCTCATCAAACCATAATTAGCCTTTTGGCCTTGTCTACTAGTTTGTACATAGGTGCGCTCTCCCGGACCATGCCTTCGTCTTCAACGAAGACCTTGTACTTTTCCAATATGGACGAGGTTCCTATGAGCATGTTCAGGGCCTCCTCCGCCCCCCTTTTTTTTTTCTGAAGATTTCTATGTACCCAGGACACGCTTCCACAATGGATATTACCGTCTCAGTAAGGACCCTTCTTAATCTTGGGAACTCCCAATTTGGTTCAATGTTGGACTTGAGAGTATCCACAAGCTTTCCAACAAGTACTGCAGAGCGAGGTTATTTTTAGCAAGCACATCAGCAAAGTATTTTTTCGGGATTACATAACCAATTTGTGAAGCGACGTAGAGTGCAGCATGCAATTGTTTGACAACTTTATTCCCTGAGTTCTCCGATTGTTGTTTGTCATTTTCGTTCCCTATTATAATCTTCATCACCTGCGTGCATGGTGTGGTGACAAAGATAATATCAAATAACGAAGGACCACTTCATTGTTAATTTGTCAAACTAACTATTACTAATTGGTGGCTCCAGTAATAAAGACTATGTTAATTCTTTTTATGAGTTGTGCTGAGAAAAAAGAAAGAAAAATCATAAAAATTCTCAAAAAAATTAGAAACATCTAACCCATGTAAAAATGAGAATATGAGCACATGAGATAAAACAAATGTAATTTTTATTTATTTGTCATGGCCCTAATTTTGCACACAATTATCTAATGCTTATATATCTCTTACTTAAACTTAAAGTAACTTGGCGGTGCGGCACAGCACGGGTCCATGGACTAGTTGCATCTAAAAACTATCCCAACATGATAAAGAAAAAGAAAGTATCCTTGAGTATGATGTTACTATATGAGTAAATAAATGAGAGAAAGCAAAGATAGTCATGTTTGATTATAGTTGTGACCCTAAGTTATATATATATATATATATATATATATATATATATATATATATATATATATATATATATATATATATATATATATATATATATATATATATATATTCTAATACTTCTCCCTCAGAATTGTTCGCCCGTCGTGCACATAAATCTACTTTTTATATAAAAAAGAATGGACGTGCTCAAGCCAATGAATGCATTGATGATGGGCGCGGCCGGGTAAACGAAACGAGCAAGGAAAAATTAAATGACCGAGAGACTCACCATCGGGAGGGCAGATTTCAGGTCCTCTTTTGCACCGAGGTAGATCAGCATGTCTCCGGAGTTTGCACAGAGATTATAAAGAAGATTTGCTGCAACACTCATGTACTTATCATCTAGGAGCATGCTGATGATCAGAATCTTGATAAGATCA
>NW_027098454.1:0-40000 GCF_019320115.1 Miscanthus floridulus | reverse complement strand
TTGATTAACAAGACGGGCCAGTTCAAGAGGCGTCTTAAATTAGAGGCGAACGGGCCCGGAAAAAACTGGGGTTTTTTTCTTAAACTAGCAAATATGTACGTGCGGCACGCACGTTTTTATCAAAAACATTTTTACACAATAAATATTACGCTAGACAGACTAAATCATTAACTTCAAACTCCACGAATATCTATTCCTTACTTCTTAATGCATACATCAGTAAAGACGACAATGAGATCAGTAGTGTTCAGGAGCTTAATTAGGATAAAAATATGTGTCTATACATGTAAGCAAAGAACCCTAACCAATTAGCAATATTACAAAGATTGGATAAGAATAGAAAAGAAAATAGCTAACCTTCACCAAGTCACGCTTTATTAATTTGATGAAGCGATCAATCGAGAGCATGTATATGCACGCATAGACGTGAGCGGCCAGTTGGTTGTGGCCTTGTCATATAACCTGAGTTCGTCATCGTCGTACATAGTATGTTCCATCATCAGTGATGGACCTAGGATTTCACATAAGGATGTATTTGCACTCTGTCAAGTTTAAACACTGAATAATCTGAGTCTTAAATTAAAATTAACTATGAAATTTCGATATAACAACTTGAACAATTTCACAAATAAATTACATGTGTACCAACATTCAAGAAGCCACAACACTAACGCTCTTCATGAACAATTGTGACTTGAGATAATAGAAATTAGAACGTCGATGATATGTGATTGATTGACTACGTGTCTAAATGTGATGTGTAGGACGGAGGGAATTAAGGTCGGCAACACCTGAGAGCTGAGTCTTCTGCTTTGTACATGTGCTTGCTTAGTTGGTCTTGCCGTATGCGTCAGCCGTCGTTGTGTCTGTAGGAGATTAGGAGCTGGATGGTGGCCGCCGAACGAGGCCTGCAAGGCAGCGGCCCAACACCAACACCGAGACATAACAGGCAACCGACAGAGCGGCGATCGACGAGCCGGCGGCGCGTCATGTGGCCTGAAGCCCGGAACTCCTGCACATATACATGCACGCATGCACATATATTGTCAAGATACTGCAACTCGTTGGATCTCCACGGGTCACAACTGAATCGATAGATCATGGGTTTGTTGGAGACGATTGACATGGATCCTATCTTAGTCCGACGGGTGAGGTCGCCGGGGCTGAGCTGCTGCCACCGCCATCGCTAAAGACTTCCTTCTCGATAATCTGAATCGTTGAAATCCTTTCATCGACTGCTGCAACAGCAGTGGTTTTCGCCTGGACAATCACCAATCACATTGTTCGGCGCCACGCGGTGCTCCAATGCTCCATCGCGGAACCGGCAAACAACCTAGTATAATGATCAACGCCAACAGGAGCGACGTTGAGACGGGGAAGGGGCGTCATTCAAGAGACGGCAGGCAGATGTGGGATATTGCGGTGAAAAAATAGGTGTGGGAGGTGGGTCCAGGTTGCTGGAAGAGTTAGCGTGAGATTACGGGATCACACAAGGTTTAGGAGAAATCTCGAGATTACATGATTATCGGAGTAAGGGTTTGGGGTTTAGGAGGAATCTTAGCTTAGGAATAGTCTTACATCTTACATGTAAGATCTTGGATGATGGAGGACTCATATAGCATGACGCCTATATCGAACGGTTATTATAGAGGAAAAGCCCTCTAAAAAAACTCGTTCTTTTATATTATGAATGAAATGATGATGATGATAAGAATGAGATGAGACATAAGGAGCGAACCAACCGATCAAAACTGGGGGTTGGCTTAAATCAGTCCGAAGTTCAGGAAAAAACAGGAGATTGGCTGGCTTGGAGCAAGAGGACATACATATCTCAGCCCAGCAGAAGACGCCTCTGTTTGGGCTGCAAAGGCTATTCGCCTATTCCGGAAAAAAATTAGATGGAAATACAGTATGCACCGTTCTCTTGTGTATACATGTTGTGGACTTGTGGATGCATGCTAGGCATCCTCACCTCATGATCTAACAGCATGCGTCAGGATGCCTTCAGTGCGTCCATATAGGCTGAGTACTCCCCGTAGGCGTCGTAAGAACGTCTGGCGGCAAAGCGTGTCTCTCGAGCCCCTAACGCCATCCTTCAAGCGCAGAAGGTGCTTGTGTCCAGGTGGGAATCCTTCGCCTTATTGCCGTCGGATTCTCAAGTAGTGGTAGACTTCCAGAAGACACTCTAGGGCCCGCTCGACTCCGCAAAAAGGGCCGCACTTCGAACGCTTATGAAGTTCGACGTGGCAGGGTTCGAATGTATGTTCGAGGAGGCTTGCTAGTCACGTTGGCACCTGTCCAATTGGTTGCACATGTAACACCCCTGGTGTTAGGCTTGCCTAATTGCATTTACATTCCATGAACATGGGCATCATTCATCCATTCATGCGCATATATCACTTGAAACATGTGAAACATGACTATGAAACAAAACTATCATTTCAATTGTTTTTCATCGTTTCAGTACATTTAGTGCTTGATTATTGTATGACCAATGTGTGGTATGGCTAAATATATTGTTAAACATCTTAGCTATGCTTAGAAAGTCATTAGGAACAATGTTCATGTTGATCATTTTGCCTAATTAAGTTTCCAAGTCATGGGTTGACTTGTTTTGACCCTAGGACTCTTTGGTTTGACTGTTCAAAAAGTACCACTTAGAATGTTTGCATGTCTGAGCAACCTAAAACAAAGTTGTAGCAAATTATATAAGGAACAAAAGTTATTTTGTGACCAAGTCATGAAAATGTGCACAACATGCTCAAAATGGTCCCACAAGTCAGAAATTGGGTTGGGTTCAACACTTAGAAATTTCTAAGTACAAACTCCATTTTTCAGTTTCTTGAACATGACTTTGGCATGATTTTACTCTCTGTCCTTTGCGAATTAGACATTGATCTCTAAATGAGTTTTGTAGCTGGCATGTAGGTGTACAACTTTTGTTTTGAATTCTTTCGCTAACGATCAACGGATTAGGAGATAGAGCACCATCATTTGGCGCTGTCAGTCAGTTCCTTGTTCTCTGAATCGAGCTACAGTGTTTCGGCTTCAGACCGTTCATGGCCGACCGGGGTCAGATGGCGGCCGCCGCGTGTCCGCCACGCGCTCGGCTCGCCCTGACCACGCAGCGCGCTGGCTGGCTTGAAGAGGAGCGCGCCCTGCTGCCCTCCGCACGCGCTCTACCCTCATTCACCCCTCCGTGCCTTCCCCATTCACAGCCGCAGCGCACCGCCGACGCCATCAGCTCCGCCGAGCTCGCTCGAGCTCGCCGCGGCACCACAGCCACCACCATCCAACCCGTAGCTCCGCCATCGCCTCACGGATCTCGTCAGCGCCCTCACGGAGCCAGCCAAGCTGTAGGTGAGCGACATTGCCGAACCGTGCACCACCGCGGCATGGCCGCCATGGTCGCCGCCGGTGAGCTCACGCGGTCCCGCCTGACCGCTTCACCGTAGCCGCTGGCCGTAGCGTAGGAAGGTCCGCCTTGTTTACCAAGAGCTTACGCGCGCCTTGTATGGTCACCAACCGTCGGGGTTCGCCGGAGCACCACCGTGCGCCATGGCCGAGCCACCGTGGGCCATGGTCGACGTCCCTGGAGTCCACTAGAGTCTAGTTTTAGGAGTGCTATGGATGCGGGAGGCCGAGGTGGGCACGCCGTCGCCCTCGGTTCCACCGGAGAAATCGCCGCCGACGAGATGGCGTCGTTTCCGCGCCATTCGCCGCCGTGCTCTGCTTTTCGGTCGCTGGCGCGCGGGCCCCTTTTGTCAGCCGCCGCTGCTGCGAGGGAACCGGAGCTGGGCTATGCCATTCTGGGCTGTGTGCGCGCGCAGTCGTGGGCCGCCTAATCCGATCGGGCTGGCCCAGTAGCTGATTAGGTTTCCTCTTTGTTTTGTTTATTTTGTTTTTCACAGATTTGTGTGCACGATTCAAAAATTTGTAAATCAAGTTTGGTAGATCCAAATGATATGGTTCCAATTTTGTTGAGTTCCTGGTAATGTCTAGTATTTAATAAAAATATTATATGAGCACAGGTTTTAGAAATTTTGGATGAATTAAATAGGACTTTGAAATGTGTTTTTGGATGCCTGCAAACTTGTTGAAATTTTATCTTGAGTTTCTGTGGTCCAAAAATTATGAAATTTTGTGGGTATGCTAGTCTTGCTTAGTAGAAGCTCTGGTTAAAATTTCAGAGCTAGTGCATGTGTAGTTTTTGAATTATAGATTTTCCTTTTATCATTGATTAATACTTGTGTGAATTTTCATAATTTTTCTATAGATCCAGTAAAGGTAAAAATTGGTGAGTGCTATTCTTATGATAGAGTGATACTAGGAAAAATGAGAAATCTATTGCTTGACACTTTTAACTAAGGTTTCCTATTTATGCCTTTTTAAGCACTTATGCCTTGTCATTTTTGTGTAGACTATTTTACTTATCCAAATGCCATGAAAATTTTATGGTAGTCTACTTAGAGTAGTACTATACTACTGTAATTTTCTTAGATTTTTATAAGCACCAGAAATATAGGTTGCTGTTGTAGCCCTAGTTTAAAATGAAATAAAATAATCCTCTTTAATGCAAGTTAGTTAATAATGTTAGCTTTGGTGTATCTTTGAAGCATTTGATAAGATGTGTTGACTTAAACATATTAGTAGTAGAAGAGAATGCAGTAGATGACATGTGCTTGTAGTATATTTTCTTGGATGATGTTGACTACCTTGCATTCAAAAATATCCATTGTATTCATCTCATCCGATGCACCGATTGCATAAGCACTTACACACAATGTATCATACAGGATCGCAAACCGAGAACCCAGTCATCATACCCGAGGAGCCCGAGGAGCAGTTCGAGGTGCAGCTACAGGAAGTGCCAGAAGCCGATGAGGAGGACGTTGAGGAACTTCCGGAGTGCCCAGATCACCGTCCGAGCTCCTTCGAGAGAGGCAAGCCCCGGAGCATTTTTCTCCCGGTTTGCAATGATTTAATTAAATGCTTTACTTTAATTGATGCATTACGTTCAGGAGTTGTTTGCAACCGTTGCTGCATTATACCTTGTCTACCTTTGTTATACTATATCCTTGTTACCCGGGTATCCGCAGTCGAGTTAATGCTTAGCTGGCTTAGACCGGTAGAAGTCGGGTGATTTTCTGTCACCTGCGAGCTATAGGTGGTTACCTAGATCTGCTTGGATGACTATGAAGTCATGGTATAACTAAGTGTTAAATGAAGTTGAGACCGGACAGAGACTTGCAGAGTTTTGGACTGTAGTGTTTCCGTCTGTGTCGATTAAGGACCGACCGTTGTTGGGCCTCGAGTCATGTTGAACGCATGCCTTACATTTAGCTGGCCGGATAAAGTACCTTCCGACCGCGAAGCTGGGAGATTTTTCAGGCCGAGTAGATTGCCCGCAACGCACTGTGCCGGAGCAGGTGTGGTAGGACACGGGGGCGGGATGATAAGACCAAAGTGCAATCGGTCGGCCCCCGGGTACATGTGGTTCCTGGCAAACTCGAGATACCTGGAAAGTTGACTCGGTGATCAATATCTCACTTTAGCGGGCGAGTGAGGTTTGTGTAAGGAATAAATCACCAGCTGGTTAGGAATCGATTCGAATCGCCATCGCTCCTGGATAGTGAGCACTTGACTTGAGTGACTTCATCGTAGTAATTGTTTATGGAACACTTGGACAGTTATAATGAATATGACAGTATGGAAGTTGTTTAATGACCATGGGTTATCATTATCTGCTTAATCATGTGTTTGCTCTAGTATAGGTGCAAATCTAGTCGACAGGTCAATAATAATTAACTTGGCAATAAAGCTTTTAAAAAGGTTCTTGAAATGCTAAAAATGCTTCTTTTTACAAATGAGTCAGCTACCCTACTATAAAGCCCTTCATAATCCTTGGTGTCACTTATTTTCGGTTATGTCGGGTAAGTCTAGCTGAGTACCTTCTCGTACTCAGGGTTTTATTCTCACTTGTTGTAGATGGGCAGATGTATTACGGCTACTGTATCAACTGCCTTTATCCTGCGATGGGTGATGCTTAGGACCATGGGCATGGTCATTCCTTACGTCTCGTCTGATGCTTTTGGTTGGAGATGATCATTCGCTGGCACTATATTTAAACTCCGCGTGAGTATGTGTGTGGTTTGAACAAATGACTTCCGCTACTTTTATTCGAACTGGTTTTGTAATAACTATGTTGAAACTCTGATGTATCTGAGATTGCGAACTTTTATGTAATATGTGATGGTGACCGCTAAACTTATTACGATCTTGGCTGGAATGGAAGTTGGTTTGAAATCCTTCGTGATTTCACGGACTACCGGGTTATACGTGCTTAAGTTTGCTAAATCGTCTGCTCGGGCGGATGATTTTCTTACTTAATTTCGTATAATTGGTCGGTTCTGTTACAGCACAACTGTCTTGTAATGTAATTTAAGTTAGGTTTATTTGGGTCGTGTTGGCTTTCATCTTTCCATGGTAATCTATGGATTACTTAGAGATGTTATAACCAGTTAAACTCTGCTTCTGTTTAATGAAATACGTGTCGTAGGACACGCTCGCCAAAAAAAAGTATTGGGGCACCTCTGGTCGGCTTGTCCTATTGCAGTGGACGGCAGAAATGCTGGGCAGTCAGGTGAAGGGCCCACCTCGGTTCAAGACGAAGTCCCATGATGAGCGTCACCCAATTTTCCCCAGAAGATTGGAGAAAATTTGATTGCTCTAGCAATCTTGACAATGAACTTGCTATCTGGCCTCCATTTGTATAGATAGCATTGGGCCTCTGCCCGATGAGAGGGAACAGAATCAGGATCAGAAAATGAATATCTGAATTTACTGATGGGAACGAAGAATATGAAATGCACATTTCAGGATTAACCGTTCGCGTGCCCTTAAATCCGGCTTGATTTGCTTCTTTTTTCATCCGGAACAGTATCTTTCTCTCACAAATTCCTCTAGCATTCCTCTGAACCATCCAAATTCCGTTTGGAGGAATTCTGGAGGAATTTGAATGGTTTAGAGGAATGCTGGAGGAATTTGTAAGAGAAAAATACTGTTTCGGATGGAAAAAGAAGCAGATCAAGCCGGATTTAAGGGCACGCGTATCTAGCCTGCTTAAGTTTGTAATCGTTATTTTTTCATTAGTTGCTTGCTTAAGGAAGCATATGAAGAGAAACGGAAGTGGACGACGATGGCCTGATCTGATCCACGTCTAAGGGACTGGGTTTGCCTCAACCAAACACCACAAAAAGCAGTATATTGTCCCACCTTATCCCCCGAAGGCTGGAATCAAACTCGATCTAGTCTAATGAACAAATTTTGAGTGTGCATAGCATGGCCAGTTGGCTCCGAGGCGGCGGTGACGGGCTACTGGGTGTCGTGGGGAGGCGGGGGAGCCAAGGCCACCGGCAGTGGCCAGACGGGATCCAGGGTGGTGAGGGCAACTGGGCGAACGCGAACCTGGAAGCCGCGGCGACGCGGCGGTGTTCTTCGCGTTCGCGTCGCAGGAGCCAGAACCGGCGGTGCTGCCTGGCCTGGGCTAGGATTCGCTGGGTGTCTGTTGGGCCGCGTCCAGTCTCAGGTGGCCAGGGTGCCAGCCCCATGATGCCCCAATCCCCATCTCCACCCGAACAGAAGCAACGCCGCCATCGTCTTCAACCTCGGCTCCTCGGCTGCTCTGCCTCGCGCGTCGTGTCCTCTCCCGACGCCAGCTCCGGGGGTGGGGAAGGGGCGCCCGGCCACAGGGACCTAGGGCGGCCGCACAGACCATGGATCACCTCATCACGTACGCGACGAGCTCGTCCAGGGACCTGGACGACCCGCCCTCGTCCACGGTGCCGCGGATGGCCTCCCCGAGCGCGGCCGACCGCCGCCGGATCTCGGCGCCTTCCTCCGAGGCCATAACCCTATCGATGGCGTCGCGGATCGTGGCCGTGGGGGTCACGTCGTGGCGCCACTCCCAGGGGCGCACGAGCACGCCGGCGCAGAGGTCTCTGATTCAATGTAGACACGGAGCCGCTGTCCTATGGCCGGGCGAGCGGGTGCCACAGCTGTAGCCGCAGGACAGGCATGCAGGTGTCGTTGCCATGGGCCGAACGGGTGCAACCGCCTCTGCTTCGAGCCGAAGGGGTGCAACCTGCACCGAACTCGGCCATGGATGCTGTCGCCACTGGTGTGTGCCGCGCGAGGCCTCGAGCGCCGGGGCGAGGACGTTGTGCGGGGTTGCCAGCCGCGGGCGCAGGAGCCGCCGGCTGTGGCGCGCGAGGCACAGGCGTAGGGTAGCCTCCGTCGCGGGCCTGGCCGTAGCCGGCCACCAACCGCCGGGCAAGCACATGGGCCAGGTTGTGTGCATGCATCGTGGCCACACCGGGCTCGCGGGCACTGCCGATTTCGGCCTGTCCAGGGGCCATGGCTATGGCTTATGGCTGCGTTCGTGTGCATGCCTCGGGCCGACGAGCGCATGGGCGCAACAGGTGCGAACTGCCGCCACCCGCAACCAATCGGACCCCACGACGCCGCGGCATCCATTGCCGAAGAGAGGTAAGAACACAATGAATTGAACAAATTCACATGTGCTTACAACTTTGGTTTGTCTAGAACTCTAGATGCTCTTGCTTGCATCTTTCTTCAACCAATAATGCAAGCGTCCATCTTTTTCTTCACTCGGATTGCTGTTCTCCCAGGCTTACAGGCCGCATGGCCACAAATTCGTAGACTTGCAGAGGAATGACGAAGGAGATACACCGGTCTTGCAGTGAATCAGAGGCCGATTCCGCCGGTCTTGCAGTGAATCAGAGGCCAGCTCGCGCACCTGCTCTAGGCGCAGCGACGCCACCGTGCCGAACGAGACGTACAGCACCGATGACGGTGGCTGCGCGTCGAGCCAGTCCAGGCACTCGTGCCGCCGCGAGCTCCCACTGCTCGCGCCGGCGCCGAGGAGGAGCACCGGGCTGAGAGGCCCGACGGCGAACAGCCTGCGACCGTCGGAAGACGGGATCCCCTGGAGCGCGTCGAGGAAGTCGCCCTCGAGCGCGCGGCAGGTGTTGACGACCATGCCGGCGCCAGGCGCGCGCCGGCGCTCCTGCCCCATCCGCCTGGCGAGGGCGACGAACTCCGGGGTGGCGCAGGCGTCAGGCGGGTGGAACACGAGACCGTGGCGGCGCAGCAGGGCGTGCTCCCGGTCCGCCCACCCGACGTTGTAGGAGGCGGCGAGGCAGTGCACGCCGAGGGCCTCGGCGCTGGGCAAGCGCGTGGCCTCGGCCACCACGAACGCCACCATGCTGTCGTGGAGGACAACGACGCGGTGGTGGGTCGTGGCGAGCTCTGCTAGGAGCGCGGCCATCGGGGCCCGCGCGCCGACGGTGTAGGCCTCGAAGAGCGGCTGCACGTGCCCCGGGAAAGGGGAGAGCGGGTCCGGGGCGGGAGACTCGTGCGCGGGCACGTCCAGCGCGGCCTCCTGGAGGTGCAGCTCCGGCGCCGCGAAGTGGACGGGGAGCCCCGCTCGGCGAGGAGCAGGGACAGGTGTAGCAGCTGGTTCACGTGCTTCGTCTGCCACGCTGGCGCTGCCACGTCACCTGGAGGCCGCGCCGGATGGGAAATGGGCCTGCGGTGAACAACTTGACAAGTTCAGGGGCCTATTTTTCACGTTTGTAAGTTCGTGGACCGGACTGACACAGACCGACAAGTTAAAGGGCCACCAGTGTATTTCACTCTTTTCTACCCGTGCCCACGTCTGCCGAGTACCCATCAGGTATATTCACGAGAGGTCAAGTAATAATAATAAAACCAAAGTGATATCAAATAATGAATCCATATTAGATAACAACAAATCTGTTAATGTCACTCACAAGCCATAATACATTATAGAATCATTATTATTGGGTTCTTCAAGCTCATACAAATAACACAAAACATGAACTAAAGCAATAAGTTAACAGCTAACACAATTACTTGAATTCTCACTTGACATATCACATATTGTGATGTACACATGATGTGAAATTGCGGGTAACTGATGGGTATCTGCGGTTGAAGTTTAGTGCCCGCACCCTAGCCACTTTGAGGGTACCCGACCATCATGTGCCTGTGGATGAGTTTCAGGCCCATGTCCATAGCTATTGGGTATGAAACCTGCCGATGGGTACGACCGCCATATATCCCAACCCACCAAAAGAATGGGCGTATGGAACTATTCCAAAAGGAAAAAGTCAAATTTACCTCAACTATTGTGGTCGTCCAATTTTGCTCTATGAACTACAAAACCAGTTTTTTAAAACCCGTCAACTTTTAAAACAGTTTGTTTTTTCACCTTGGATTGTTTTGATGGTGGTTTTGCTGTTGTACCACCAATCCACCATGTCAAACTATCTAAATCGTACTAAGTTGAAAGTTTATGGATGTATATTAGACTAGAAATATTATTTCAAAATCCAAAAATTCATAAAAAATATTTTTTCTAAAAATCCATCCAAATATTTTTACATGAAAAATAATACAATTAGAAATCCTAAAATCTGATTTAATCTTAGAAAATATATAGAAAATTTTGTTTTAGCTCCAAAAATTATGTAACTAGTTTCATATATTGTTTAAATAATCAAGTTCTATCATAGGGTGCCTAGCTTGAGACTATTTGAATGTTTCTGGGCTCACTTTGGTGCTTATTCCTTAGTAGAAGCTCTCTTTATCTATTATAATTAGTCGATGTTGATCGTCCAGACTACATAGAAGTGCCAGTGGAGCATCATCAGGACTATATTGGGTGTTAGTCCCTACCGTGGATAAATTTTTGAAGTCATTGTGTTAGCCTACGTGGTTGCATGCACCCTTCTTTTTGATATATTTATTTATATTTTACAAACAATTAGATAATACAGTGAATTATGGAGCGTAGGATAATAGTAAAATCTAGATGGCAGTACATGATTCATAATATTTGTACAGATAGAATCAAGTGACACAAATAAGATCACACTTATGTTCATATTAAATAGTATTAAGTATGATGTGGTTACATGACACTTGCGTCATCATTAAAGTCACTTGGTCATTAATATAGACCAATTATAATAGGCAATGAGAGCATGCATATGTGTGCAGCAGGGTGCATGCAGCCACTTTGGCTAACACGACTACTTTCAAAAATTATCTAGGACAGAGGACCAGCATCCACTATGATCCTAACAATGCTCCGCGGGTGCTTCTACATGGTACGAACTATCAGCATTTACTAATTATAATATATGACAAGGGCTTGTACTAGCAGATAAGCACCAAATGAGTTCATCTGGATTCAAACAATTTTAAGCTAGGCACCATAAAATAGAGCATGGTTTTAGAAAACTCTAAAACTAGTAGCATATTATTCGAGGTTAAATAAATGTTTAAGGATTTTCTAATATCAAACCAGATTTTAGGATTTTTAATTTCACTATTTTCCTTGTAAAAATATTTGAATGGATTTTTTAAAAATTATTCTTATATGTTTTTTGGATATTTTTTAAAGCTACAGTTTATTTATCTCCATAAATTTTTAATTTAGTCCGGTTTAATTTACTCTTTGATGTGATGCCATATCAGCAAAACCATCGCCAAAATCATTCAAGATGTAAAAATAAATGGCTTTAAAAGTTAAGGAGATTTAGAAAACTAGTTTTGTAGCCCATATAGGCCATAAGACTGTCTCCAACGGTGCAGGCAAAGGCTCACCCAAACGCAAAATACGTCGTGTACAGTATTTTGCGTCCCGAAATCGCGCTCCAACGGAGGACGCATCCAAAGCAGGCATTTTGGGTACCTGGCGAATCGGAAGGCAAAAATGAGTCGTCTCTCTCGACGACGCAAAAGCATAGCAGAGAGGGGGAGCTGAGGGGGGCTTCGGCATGAGCTCCGTCCACCCCGCCGCCCCACCGGCGCCTCCAGGAGCGGCGCAAGTGGGAGTCCTCCTCCTCGGGCTCCGGGGGCAGCTCCTCCTCCTCCTCCTCCTCCACCGACGAGCCCGAGCCGCGACGCATCCGCGCGGAGGCCCGCACGTCCTCGCCCTCTTCCTCTCTGCCATGCCGCTCGCCGCTCCTCCTTCCTCCGCTTCAAGCCCCGTGCCCTCGCCGCCACCGGCACCGGCACCGGAGCAGCCGCACGGAGGTAGTCGCCGGGGTTGTACTTGTGCGGGTAGCTCCCCGGGAGGTAGAACCCGCGGGCGCCTGGCAGCGCCGTCGCGAGCAGCGTGGCCGCCGCGACGGCGAGGAGGAGGAGCGCGGCCGGGGCGGGCCATGGATCTGGATCGGCGGGGGCACGTGGATCTGGGCTCCGCGGCAGTAGGGTCTGGGGTGGGCGGGCGGGTCGGTTGTGGCGCTCGGCCCTGCTCCGGCGAGGAAGCGGGGGCGGTGGTGTGTTGCTCGGGGTCTGTTGGAGAAGGCAGACTTTTGGGTCCGCAACCTTTTCACTGTAGCTGACCTAAACTGTCGAATAGGTATGGTATTTGGGTTGTCTTTGTTGGAGACAGTCTAATAGCTAGGAAGGTAAATTAGATTTTTTTTTTCCCATTCCAACCGGAAACGTGATCAAAGAGCGGAGCCTCGCCAACTGGCAACAGCCCAAGTCCAACGCAGTAGCCCAGGAGGCCTGACGCGCACGCACATGTATCTAAAACCCTAATCTAATCTAATCAATCGGCCGCCGCTCCATCATTCACTCCCAAACGCCATCGCTCCTCTACAATCGGGCGGCGCTCGGCGCTGCCTCTCCAGCCCGGCGGCGGCTCCAATCGATCAGACCTCTAGCCTTCCTGTTCCCTGCGCCGGTGGCGAGGATGCCGCCAAGGAGAGGAGCATGTCGTACCAGTTCCGGCCCTTCCGACTCCATGACGCCAGCCTTGCCCTTACGCCGGATTATGCAAGAACGGCGGTCTTCTGTCAAACGCAGCAGCAGCGGATCCATTTCAGGCACGCCGCCGTGCGCAGATTATGCATTTCAGTGGCAGTAGTACTAGCATACTAAAAGTTGTTTTCATCTTTGCATTGTTTATTCTTTGACGGGATCCAAGAGTAAGGCAAGTGAAGGTGCTAGCCAGAGTGTCGTACCTCGTAGTGTTTCATCATCATCATCTTCACTACCTACAGAAATATAGGCAGTGACAGTGACAGCGGTTATGGCAGTTTCATTAACGAGGACTTTCGCATTGACTCTGACTATGGCGATAGTGACGATAGTGACAGTCAAAGTGGAGGCTTTGAACCTAATGAGAGGGGGAAACTAATTGCCTCTATAGGTGAGCCCGCTAGCCATCTTCTGTCGATCTGTCTATGTGTGTTTTTTCTTTTCAATCCTACTGCTTGCTTAAGTTTGGCTTGACTTCTTGTTTGCAGCTAACAGTTTGCCGTGTCATGGGATAATGTTGCTGCTGTTTGAGACGCCCTCTGGCTTCGCACTTTGCACTTTTTCTGTGGTTTACTGCCACCTAACCGATAGTGTGGATGTAATGTTCTTCCTTGCAACCTTTGTTAACGATGTCCTTGCTTGTTCATGTGGTCTATGCCAATGACTTAATTTTGTATTCCATCATTTGTCTCCCTACAGAATATCTGGGCAGAGTTTGGAGATCCCCTCCGGGCAAGTTTGGTTAGTTCCAACAACTTTCCTTGCTTTCCCTTCTGATTGCTATCGCTATCTTCTTATATGCTTGTTGTTAAATTAGTCCAAGTAGCCATATCTTTGCATTGAGGGAGAATATGAACTCGAGCTCATTGTTGCATTGAGGGAGAATAAGAACTCGAGCTCATTGTTCATTAGCAGCCTCAAAACACATTTTCTCCACAATTCTAAGCATGCAGCATGATGCTAGTTTTGCTGAAATGTCCCAATAAGTTCAAGGACTCTAAATAATCAATCAGTGCACACTGAAACTTATGAGAGTATTGCTGCTGCGCACCATGATCTAACTAGTAACGGTTTGCTAGATAGCAACTTCTGTTGGGCCCGGGATCTCCCGCACGGGTGAGCCGACCGGTCACCGGCGTTCTCGCCTACTATGGCTAGAGGTAGAAGAAGGGAGGGAGAACAGAGTGTGCACACCCAAGCACCAACGTTGGCCGGAGCTCTGCAGAGGAGATGGCAAAACTGCACTCTCTCACTTTACTGAGTTGCAGTGGGAAGATATATATACAACTTTATTCATCTAATCCTAGTACACAGACATGCCATGTTGCTACAGTGACTAGATGTGACAGCAGGTCTGACTTTGGCGCCTACCCATGCTGTGGCTATAGTGCGGCAGGGGAGCCTTTCGGCGCCTGCCCCTGCTGTGGCTACAGTGCAGCAGCACGGGAGCCCTTTCAACGCCTGCCCCTGCCGCGCGTACAGAGATGGTAGAGCAGCAGATTATTTTACAATTCTTCCCCTAATCCTGCTGCTAATCCTAGAACCTCTACCATACCGATCATCTTCTTCAACTCCGTGAATCGAAGACGGCCGAGCGGCTTGGTGAGGATGTCCGCGAGTTGCTGACCAGTTTCGACGAACTCAATGATGATCTGCCCTCCATCGACACAGTCCTTGAGGAAGTGGAACTTAACATCGATGTGCTTGCTCCAGTCATAGAGAACCGGATTCTTCGCGAGGACGATGGCGGGCTGGTTGTCCACCATCAGTGCTGGTGGGTGAGCTTCCACACCGGTCAGCTCGCCCAGCAACTGACGTAGCCACACAGCTTGGCACGCTGCTGTGGCCGCCGCCACGTACTCTGCCTTGCACGTGGACTGCCACCACCTTCTGTTTTAGTGACAGCCATAAGATTGGAGCTGACCCAAGGAAGACGAGCATGCCAGAGGTGCTCCGCCATGCGTCGATGTCTCCCGCCATGTCTACATCGCTGAACACAGTGAGCTGCAACCCACTTCCGTCGGTCTTGGGGAAGATGATCACCTGATCCACCGTCCCCTTGACGTAGCGCAGTAGCCGTGGCACCACGGCCCAGTGATCCTCTCGGGGATCCTCCATGAAGCGGCTGACGTAGCCCACAAGCGAACGCAATGTCCGGCCTCGTGTGGACTAGGTAGCACAGATCACTGATGATGCTCTGGTAGAGTGTTGCATCTACCTTCGCCGTGGTACTGGCCTTCGTCAGTTTTAGCCGCTCCTCCATCGGAGTCACGCACGGCTTGCACTCAGCCATGCCGCTCCGCTCCAACAGCTTCGAGGCATACGTGCTCTGACGGAGCGTGAGCGCCGCCTTCCCCTGTCTCACCTCAATGCCGAGGTAGTAGGAGAGCGCGCTGAGATCGCTCATTCGAAAATGAGCCGCCATCTCTCACTTGAAGCTGTCGATGTCCTCCGCACGTGCGCCGGTGACGATCAAGTCATCCACATACACGCCGACGATGAGCTCCTCCTTCCCCATCACCGTGTGTAGAGTGTGTGCTCGGTTGCGCACCGCGTGAACCCAAGTTCACCCAGCGTGGCGTCAAGCTTGGCGTTCCATGCTCGTGGGGCCTGCCGTAGCCCGTAGAGCGCCTTGCGCAGTTGGAGCACCCTGTGCTCCGCTCCCTTGACGGTGACACCCGGAGGTTGCCTGACGAAGACCGTCTCCACCAGCTCGCCATTAAGGAAGGCTAATTTTATGTCTAGGTGATGGACGCGCCAGTCCTTCGCTGTTGTCAAAGCCAGCAGCAGTTGGATAGACTCAATGCGTGCTACCGGCGCAAAGACTTCCTCGAAGTCAATGTCCTCACGCTGGACAAAGCCTCGGGCGACGAGGTGCGTCTTGTGCTTGACAATGGCGCCGCGATCGTCCCGCTTGACCTTGTATACCTACTTTAGGCCAATCGGACACCATCCTAGAGGTGGATCGACGAGCTCCCAAGTCTCGTTTTCCTCAATCGCCTTCATCTCCTCCAGCATTGCCCGTCGCCAATTTGCATCACGCTCGGCCAGCGCAAACATGGGTGGTTCCTCTGCACTGATGAGAAGCAGCTCTAGATTATTGAGCAGCCGACCCACTAGGCTTGAGGACCCTATGCCACCAATGATGTTGTCTAGCCTACGGAACCGCACCTCCTCACCGTCGTGGAAGGCATCCACGAACTCGGTGATGTCGCTTCATGGTGAGGCGAACTCGATTGGCGTCGATGGAGTCCCCTATTCTGCCAGAGTGGTTGACACAGCACCTGGAGTGCTTGGCACCCCTGCTGCAGTGCTCGGCACCACTCCTGGAGTATTCGGCACCACTCCCGGAGTGTTCGGCACCGCCCCAGGAGTTCTTGGCACCACTGCAAGACCTCTCGGCTCTGCTATGGGAGCATTTGGGACACGTCCTAGAGTGGTTGGCACCACTATAGGACTGCTCGGCACCACTCCTGGAGTTCTCGGCACCCGTCCTGGAGTGCTCAGCACCACCCCTGGAGTGCTCGGCTCTATTACTGGAGTGGTCGGCACCTCCTCTCCAGCGTCTTCACCACTGTGGATGACCAAGTGCTCGATGATGAAGGTGCTGGTGAAGCCACCAGCTTCCCCCGTGCCTAGGCTATCCTAGTCCCAGGCCGCCTTCTCGTCGAACATGACGTCACGTGAGACAACCACTTTGCCTCCGCATGGGTCGTAGAGCTGGTACGCCTTGGTACCTTCCTCGTAGCCTAGGAGCACCATCAGTGTGCTCTTGTCCTCCAGCTTGGTGAGGACCGGCTTCATCTTCCTAACGTGGCCGATGCAGCCAAATGTCCAGAGGAAGGACACTCTCGGCTTGCGCCCATACCAAGCTTCGAATGGCGTCTTGCCCTTCGGGGCCTTGGTGGGCACGCGGTTATGGATGAACACCGCCATGGTCATCGTCTCTCCCCAGAACTTTGCCGGCATGCTTTTGGCCTTCATCTTGGATTGAGCCATGCTGACCACCATCTGGTTTCGCCGCTCCACCACGCATTCTGCTGTGGCGAGTATGGCGTGGTGTGGTGGTGCACCACACCTTGATCCGCGCAGTATGCAGCAAACTCCACCGAAGTGAATTCGCCACCGCGATCAGTCCGCAGCACGCGCAACTTCTTGCCGCTCTCTGCCTCCGCATGTGCCTTAAACTTCTTGATCGCCTCCGCTGCCTTGTCCTTGCTCATCAGGAGTTGCAGCCACATATAGCGACTGCAATCATCCATGAGCAGGAGGAAATACTGCCGACCGCCGTTTATGGATGGTGTGATTGGCCCGTAGAGATCACCGTGGACGTGCTCGAGAGCGTCCACTACACGATACTTAGCCACCTTTGGGAACAGTAGCCTCCTCTGCTTCCTGGCCAGGTAGCTATCACACAGCTCACCTATGTGCTTGATGTGGGGCAGTCCTCGGACCATCTTCTCCAGCCGACCGATCGTGTCGAAGCTGAGATGACCGAACTGGGCATGCCATAGCCATGGCTCCTTGGTGTGCTGTGCTGCCAGGCACACCGACTGCTCCACCTTCAAGTCTAGTAGGTACAACCAGTTCTAGGACCTCTTCACCTTGGCAAGAAGCCGCTGCTCCTGGTCACTGATCCTGAGGACATCGTCCTTGATCAGTACCTCGCTACCGCACTCATCCAGCTAGCCAATGCTAATTATGCTTGAACGCAGTTGCGGGATGTAATATACATCCATTAGCACGCGGTGCTCATTGTTCTGGCATCTGAATATGATGGTGCCATGCCCTCGGATCGCCACCCTTGAGCCATCACCGAACTTCACCATGCCGATCACGTTGACGTCGAGCTCGGAGAAGGCCACCTTGGAGCCCATCATGTAGTTGCTGGCGCCGGAGTCCAGGTACCACCACTGCTCCTACTCGCCACCCACACATCCGAGGTAGACTTGGGAGCACAGTTCATCGAGGTTGACAGCCTTCAGAGCCTTGCCGTGCCCTTCCACCGCCATCACCTCTCCCTTCTCCTTGCCCTCAATGTCGTGCAGTGCACAAAACGTTACCATCAGGAGAGTAGCCTCATCATCCTCATCAGCCTGCACTAAATGAGTCTCAGCCTTCTTCTCATGCTTGCGGTTTGGGCACTCCTTTGCCCAATGGCCCATCTTCCCGCAGCGCTAGCAGGCATTGGGGTCGACCTTCTTCTTCTTTGAAGAAGCCTTGCTACGGCGCTTGCCATCACCACTACGGCTGGAGGAGCTTCATCCGGGCAGCCCACTCCTCCTCTATCAGCAGTAGCTTGCCGCTGTCCATCGTTACGGTGGCCTGCTCCATGTGCTCATCCACCGCCCATAGACGGCCTGTCACATCCTCAATGGTGAGGGTGGATAAGTCTAGCATCGTCTCTATGGAGAGAGTGATCTGGATGTACTTCATCGGCATAGAGTGGAGGTACTTGGAGACCGTCTCTTCTTCGTCGATGGTGACGCCGTGGCTCCTTAGCTTGATGATGAGTGACTGTAGGCGGAGAGAGAAGTCCTCCATTGACTTACCATCCTTGAACTTTAGGTTGGCGTACTCCTGCTTCAGCAGTTGGGCCGTCGCCTTCTTTGCGCGGTCGGAGCCGACGCGCGTCGCTGCAATGGCCTCCCACGCCTCCTTAGCAGAGTTCTTCGCCCCCAACAGCTCCCTGTACTCCACTAGCACAGCAGCGAGGATAGCCTCCAACGCTGACATGTCATCTTCTTTGTTGTTGGTGCCCTTGTCAATGACATTCTAGAGCTGTCGAGCTCTGAGCTTGACCTTTATGGTCACCGCTCACTCGCCATAGTTGGTGCGAGTCAACGTCGACCAACTGGTGCCGTTGACCTCTCGCACTGTGCGCACGACGACCTCCTATCACTACGTAAAAAATGATTTTTTAGCAACGGTTTGAATTTTTTGTAGGGGCAGCTGGTGATGGAGCCACCCCTATAGTGGCGTGCTCGGGTACCCAGACACCAACCGCCCCTACAAATGGAACAACAGGGGTGACTGGTGATACGAGCCGCCCCTACAAATGGGGTCTGATTTGTAGGGGTGGCTCACTCACCAGCCGCCCCAGCGTTGCTATTTGTAGGGGCGATTGGTGATTGAGCCGCCCCTACAAATGCCTCCGTATAAATAGCTCCAATTTGTAGGGGCGGCTCAATCACCAGCCGCCCCTACAAATGACCCACATATAAAACAGCTGCAGCACCTTCTTCCTCCTCGAGTCACTCACTCCAACCCCTAAAAGAAAGGTGGGGAGGCCTTAGGCACCTCTCAAAAATTGCTCTACCAAGGGGAGAAGGTTTTGGTCTCAAATCCTTTGGTGGAGAGGTTGTAGAAGGTAAGAAAATGCTATTCCACACTTTTTTTGAAGTTTTAATGGTTGGTTAGTGAGTAATTAGAGTTTTGTTTTTCTCTCTTCTATGGTGCTTGAGCTACTTATGAAGCAAATTAGACCCAAGTTTTAATTGTACTAGGGTAAATTAGGGAGGGGAACAAGATCATACCCTTATTTGGTCCATGTTTCTTGATTTTAGTGAACAATTAATTAGTTTTATGGATGTTTCATGTGCATGTGGATCTAGATCTAGGGTTTGGTTTTTTTATTAATTTTGTTTTTGTAAATTTATTTTTGATGAAATTGGACATGGGTTTGTATGAAAGATATTGGGTAAAGTATAATTATTGCTAATTGTTGTCTTTGAAATTGTTTATTGTAATCAATAAATATGTATTTTAATTATTTATGGATAAATGGGTCATTAATTAATTTTCCTCTACCATGGTGTGTTTGTATGCTTCATGTAATTATATTAGATTTATATTCATATATATATCTGAAGTATATACAATTATTCTCAAGTAATTATTAATTTGATTCATTTTTATATATATCTGAATAAATAGTCCTTTAATGTTTGTTGTTGTTGTTGTAAAAGATGGAGTACAGAAACTCTTGGATGTATGGTTCGTTAAGGTTCAAGGCAGGTTTCCGTGAAGAGGTGGATAAATTTATTGAAGCCGCAAAGAAGCATGCAACGACATTGAAAGAGAATAAGGATACAATTATTTGCCCCTGTAAAGATTACAAGAACCGTATGATATAGACAGATGTGACTATCATCAGATCACATTTGATAATGTGAGGATTTGTTGAGGACTACACAGTGTGGATTCATCATGGTGAAACATTTATTGTTAACGACGAGGATGAGGAGGAATACGATGATGAAACCATAGAATCCCTGTCCCAATATTCAGCAGAGCTTGATGCACGAATGAATTTCGAGTTTCGCAATGAACAAGGTGGTGATGCTGGTGGTTGGGATGGTAACGACGAAGGTGATACTAATTATGATGGTGGAGCACGTGTCGGGGATAAAGACGATTTGGAGGACATGATTCGAGCCATTGGACCAGAGATTTTACTAAATAGCCCAAAAGGTCTAGAAAATTTGGAAAGGGTGACAAAAGCATCGAAGGAGACTATGTATGGTGTTGAAAAGGGTTGTCCAACACATTGGACATTGCTACATTTTGTGCTTGAGCTGCTCATCCTGAAGGCTAAGTACAGCTGGTCAGACTGTAGTTTCAATGATTTATTGCATCTCTTGTCATAGGTCCTGCCACAACCAAACTCAGTTCCTGCCAACACATACCAAGCGAAAAAGGTCATAAGTCCATTGACAATGGGGTTGAAAAAATCAATGCATGCCCCAACCACTGTATACTTTTTCGTGGCGAAACGTTCAAGTCACTAGATAAATGTCCCCGGTGTGGGGCCAGCCGGTACAAGAACAATGACCTTTACGGTGGGGATGAACCCTCCATGGGGAAAAAGAGCAATAAGAAGGGTACAAAAAAGGTGGTATAAGAATCTCAGCCCCCAGAGGACACTCCATTAGGCAACGATGCAAAGAAGAGAAGAATTTCTGCCTTGGTAATGTGGTACCTGCCAGTGACCGACCGCTTGAGACTTATCTTCCTAAACCCTAAAGAAGCCGCACTCATGACATGGTGGGATGATGAGCGCAAGGTGGATGATGATAAGATTGCACTCTCGACTGATTGTAGTCAGTGGCAAAGGTTTGATGAGAAGCACAAAGAATTCAGCGATGACCCAATGAATGTATGGTTTGGCTTGAGCACCGATAGAATGAATCCCTTCAATGAGAGGATGAGCGACCACAGCATATGACCAGTGATCTTGACCATGTACAACATCCCAACATGGTTGTGTCAAAAGAGAAAGTACCTTCTCCTCACTATTCTTATTTCTGGCCCTAAACAACCAGGCATTGATACAAGAAATGGAGAGGCTATGGAGGCATGGGGAGCAGATGTATGATGCGTTCCAAAAGGAGGACTTCATATGTAGAGCAATAATATTTGTTACTACCAATGATTACCCCGCGCTGTTTGCTTTGTCTGGACAGATCAAAAGAAAGACATGATGCTTGATTTGCTTGGATGGTACTACATGGGTGTACCTAGATGCATCCAAGAAGATAGTTTACCTAAGGAACCAACGCTTCTTAAAGACAAGTCACAAGTACCGCAACAAATTGTTCTTAGATTTTATGACAATGCCCTAGAGATTGAACCCTCTCCGGAGAGACGTCATAATGGAGAACACGTGTACAGAATGGTGAAAAACATATGTGTCGTCTATGGAAAGAAGAATCCAGATGGGACGAACAAAGATAGAAGCACACCTCCTGTCGAAGGCGTACCTTTCAAGAAACAATCGATCTTCTTTCAGTATCTGCCTTATTGGCCAGACTTGGAGGTCTCCCATGCCATTGATGCTATGCACGTGCAGAAGAATGTCTTTGAGAGTCTCATTGCTATCTTGATAGACATAGGCAAGTCAAAGGATGGTCTGAAAGCATGGAAAGACATGGTGCAGCTAAACATGATGCCACAACTTCACCCGGTACCTGAGGCTAATGGAAAATACACTCTACTCACGGCGTGCTTCAACCTAACACCAGACGAGAAGAGAGCTATATGCACTTTACTGAGGGGGATCAAAGTCCCGACTAGGTTTTCAGCAAATGTGAAGAAGCTAGTGTCGATGAAGGACTTGTCAATAACACACTGCAAGGCTCACGATTGCCATGTGATGCTGACAGTGTTTCTACCTATTGCAATCAGGGCTATAAAGCTAGAGTTCTTGAAAATGGCCATCACCCGCATGTGCTACTTCTTTTCAAAGATCTCACAAAAGACAATTGGCAAGCAAGAGCTGAGTGACCTACATGAATTTGTGGTGGAGACACAAAACCAACTGGAGATGTGTTTACCTCCTGCTTTTTTTATATAATGCCACATCTCATGATTCACATGGTTTATCAGATACATGCATTGGGCCCTTGCTACTTGCATGAAATGTGGTCCTACAAGCGGTTCATGTCGATTCTAAGTTGATACGTGCATAATCGAGCATACTCAGAGGGCTCCATGATAGAGGGTTACAGTACTAAAGAAGTCGTCGAGTGCTGTCAAGAGTATCTAAAAGTACAGAAAGGGATTGGTAAACCCGATTCTCATCACAAGGGTAGGCTGACTGGGAAGGGCACTAGTGGTAGAAAAAGTGTTCATTGACCATGATTACAAAGAGGTGAGTTGGGCGCATTACAGTGTCTTGCAGAGTACACAACTGATGCAACCGTACATTGATGAACACTTGGCTATCATTATGGTGGAGAGAAATAGCCGTTCGGATGATTGGGTCATGAAACAACACAAGCAACGACTAACTACATGGTGTTAGTATGAGGGAGAAAAACTAGTTACAAGTTTCAGCCATTGATTAAAGAGAGAAATCACACTTGTTCATCATTGATCATCATGAACAGTTGTGATTTTTCTTTTTAATCTCTAGGTAAAATTTGTAACTAGTCTTTCTCCCTCATACTAACTCCAAATGTGATGATTTTTCCCTAAAATTTTCTAAAATCTTGCCCTATCAAGTTAGTGTGTTGATTTTGTCATTCTTTTCATTTAACAAAGTTTGAGCACTTCAAATTTTCAAATTTATAAAAATGACAAGTTCGAACGAGATTTTCAAACATTAAATGTTTTCAGCTGAAAAGTGATGAATACCAAAGTTGTATAAATCATCAAGATCTACAACTTTTATTTTGATTATTTCTTCATATGACAAAGTGATAGTAAACATTGTTCACAAATCAACATGTTTCTCGTATAGTTCATGAAACTATGAGTCATATGTGAATTTATGAATAATGTTTACTAATACTTTATCACATGAAGAAGTGACCAAAATAAAAGTTGTAGATAATGATGAGTTCAACAACTTTTATGTTCACGACTTTTATTGTTGAAATCATTTAAGGTTTCAAAATCTTGTTTGAAGTTGCCATTTATTAAAATTCAAAATTTCAACTGTTCAAATTTGGTCAAATGAAAATATGATCAAAATAAAAGTTGTACATATTGATGAGTTCTACAACTTTGGTATTCATGAGTTTTTCATCTAAAATCATTTACTCTTTCAAAATATTGTTTCAAGTTGAAATTATTTGAATTTCAAAATTTGAATCATTCAAACAAAGTCACATGACAAGATGACCAAAATAAAAGTTGTACATGTTGAAGAGTTATACAACTTTTATATTTACAACATTTTCATTTTATTTCATTTAATGTCATAAAATTGTAGTCGAAGTTTCAAAATTCAAATTTTTATTTTTTGGTTTTTTTGTTTACTAAATTGTTTTGAATATAATTGTTTATATATATATATATTTCTTCATATATATAATAATACAAAATATTATATTTGTGCATATACACAATTGGTTTTATATTACTTTGTGTTTTTATGATATAAAAAATACAGAATTAATAATTTAAAAAATAGAAAATATTTGTAGGGGCAGTTGGATCAGAAAACGCCCCTACAAATGTATTTGTAGGGGCGGCTGGATCAGGAACCGCCCCTAGAAATCGTCCTGAGTATAAGTACAAGGGCGCACGGGTGTTAGCCTATTGGCGCTCTCTTCTTCCTCCAACGCCGTCAGGCTGCCCCAACGCCGCCTCCCGGACCTGTCTCGACGCCCGCGCCCCCTCCCCGCACCCCCACGCCCCATCTCCGCACCCGCACACCCCCTCCCCACACCCACGCCCCCTCCCCACACCCGCGTGCCTGCTCCCCGCCCTAGGGTTTCCGACCGGCTGACAATGCTAGGGTTTCTGACCTTGAGGTGCCGTGGCGCACTCGGCCGGCGACACAGCTGCGCGCCCCATCTCCGCACCCACGTGCCCCCTCTAAGGTCATGCGGCGCCATCTCCGTCTTCCCTAGCGGGCGGGCTTCGCCCCTGCGACAGGTGAGCTCCTCAGCGGTGGGTGAGCGCGGCCGCGCCCCTACAGCTTCTGGACCTTCGACCGATTCAACTCGCCAGGCCACCGGCCGTTAGGACCCCTTCGACGACCTCATCACCTGCCACTCCGGCTCGCCGCCGTCTTCTGAACAACTGTGCCGGTATGCTCCTGCTTCTGCTGGATAGATTTCGATGCTGCCCGTCACCGTAGGAATTTGGTCAAATTGATTACGGAATGAGGATAGGTTGTCAATTGCTAGGATGATAGGATGGATTCCTATAGGGTGCGTTTGGTGACAATAGCTTGAATCCTTTGCTAGGAGTTGCATTTAGACGAATTGTGTGTTGGTTCTATCTAGGGTTTTATTTATCTTGCTATTGGTCGTTGGTCGAGAGCTCTGCTGATTTTGATTCAGCCGATGTGGCATGTTTTTTGTGGCTAAAAAAAAACCTGACTGGGCGACAAAATTTGGGATTCTAAGTTTGACGCAAATCTTTATATGTGTCACCACTATCTTCTCGACATGTGCACCTATTAGCCTTAGGATGAGTAACATATTGTACAACTACTTAGTCTATAAGTAACATATTGTACTGAGATTGATGGCACTAGATTTGGTATGCTTTATATTTTCTTCTCAAATGCACTAAACTGCTTGCGGGCTTTATGGGATTAAAATGGATGTTTGGGCGAAGGGAGGGCATCTGACCCTTCCAGCCAAAGCACGTGCTGCTTCTGGCTAGGTCATTTGATTAGGTGATTAGTGCATCTGCTATCTAGTATATTTGTGGTTTCATGTTCATGCGGTGGGGAGCTAATGTTGAATGCATGTTACACCATTTATTTTAACTGTCCATGAGTGTTTATGAGTCTCATTCCCGGTTTGACTAGGATTCAAATTGCTTAGATTGTTAGGTTTAGTAGGTCCTCAGCACTTAGAGTGAGTATAACTGATATGCCTATGATGACTTTGGCTGATGTTTTGTTAAATGTTTGTTGATAGACATATTGCAGTGCCATTAGACCTATCTTCAGTATGGTGGCGCTGGTTCCTAGACACATGTCGTTAGGATTCTTTTGCCATCTATATTGTAAACTTAGCTGTTTGGATGAGTGATAGTTTTTTCTCATATTCACTTACTGTATATGTTTGATGGCAGCTTAGAAAACTCTCTTGTATGGATGAGTGATAGTTTTTTTTTCTCATATTCAATTGCACCTGTGTATTCATGTGCTTTCTGGTTATTTCTTGATGAAGGGTAGGTTACTGTCTTATGCAGGAAAGCTGACCCTCCTTAAAGCTTGTTTAGCTAGCATTCCCATTTACTTGTTGTCTATCATTAAGTTTCCTAGATGAATAATATAGGATGAATAATCCTAATATGTTCTGTTACCCAGATTCTTTTACTTCACCTTTTAGGAAAGGGGTTTTGTGGGCTGCAGAGTCTGCTTTGATATTTCTAGAAATTTTGGTCATCTTTTTAGGTTGCAAGTAGTTTTATTTATTTATTAGTTGATTTCACTTGCCTAAGCTATATTTATTTATTACTACTCTACTGAACTACTACTCTACTCTACTGAACTACTACTACTCTACTTGCTACTGCTAGCTACTCCTACTCCTACTAGCTGCTTGCTATTCCTGCTGCTCTTCTCTCTACTCTGTACTACTAAGTGCTGTTCCTGCTGCTCTTCTCTCATTTTTCTACTCTCTACAAATTTGAAATGCCTGAGGTGGTGGCTGCTTGCTGTGCTTGCTTGCCCACTACTTACTGGATCTGTTGACTCTACTTAACTACTGTTGCTGCTATGTCTCTACCTCACTCTATTTACTCTTCTCTCTCATTTTTTGACTCTTTACTATGTCTCTACCTCTTTTGCGGTCTTCTAACTCTACTCTACTGAACTACTACTACTCTACTTGCTACTGAACTACTACTACTCTACTTGCTACTAAACTACTCTACTCTACTGAACTACTACTACTAGTTGACTGCTACTCTACTCTCTTCTCTAGCTGCTGGCCGCTACTCTATTCACTTCCCTATACTACTAAGTGGCTGCTGCTCTATGTTTACCATATCTAAGTTACCAGATTTTGATCTGTAGGGGTCTTCCAACCATGTGGCAGCAGTCAATTCCTATCCTCTATGTTTGGGAAGCAGTTGTTGCTTTTTTTACACCTTTTCCTCTCTATGTTTGTTAAGCAGCTGTTGCTTTATTTTTGCCAAATCTCCCCTCTCCTCTCCTCTCCTTTGTTTTGCCGATGATGAAATTGTCTAAGTCCATACATTATATGGAATATGAGCTGATGATCAAGAACTTGTGAGGAACTTGGCATCATTAGCAGCCACCCCTACATTACCTTCTCCTCTCTTCTCTTTTATGATGCCTTGATGCTCCAAGTTCATGATCAAATGATGATTGACATGTTTCTGAGGCCTCTACTACTGCTACTATTTGTTTTTTTGATATATTGTTGTTTTATAGGACTACTTTGGTTTGTAGACCTTTTTTATTTCTTATATCTTCTCGCATACCTAAAGCACACTTTCTTGCATCTATTAGAACAAAGCGCGAAATAATGTCGCGGACACCAGACAGTGTAGCTTGATGCCCCGAGCATGATGAGCAGCCAACCTATGAGGAGCAAGCACTAGAGGACCAGCTAACTCAGGAGCAGTTCGATAATGAGTTAGAAAAGATCTAGAAGTGATGCTTACTCAGGAGCAGTGTGAAGAGGAGGAAGGGGGAGCAGAAGGAAGAGCAGGAGAGGCTGCTGAAGGCGAAGAAGAAGAGGATGATGATGATGATGATGACTTAGAAGAGAGATATGTAAGTCTCGAGGATCCTTTCCCATGTGAAGTCAGAAGGAGGCCAACGGAGGAAAATTTGGACAAGGATTTTGACCCAAACGAGGAGGTAGGGAAAAAGCCTTAGCTTGTAAATTTTACTAAAGCTTTGGCTATGTTACCTCTGCTAACACTTTGACCTATCGTATATATAGGTCCCTCCTAAAACTCAGAAAAGACGATGTCAACTGTCCGCGACATCTCGCTGGACAAGACAGAGTAGAGGAAAGGAGAGCAGAGGCAACAACCACAGAGACGGATCATGATGCCTCTACTCCACAACCTCAAGAGACAACCATGACTACCAAGCCTAAGAGGAAATGAGGGGATAGAAAAGAAAATCTATATCCAGATAAGGCATGCTATGTGATAACGGAGGTCGAGCCAGCAGGGGAGATCCTTGAGCCGAAGGAATTAAGAGGACGATTCCATAATGCGATCGGGGCCCTAGTAAGAGATAAATTGAACCCAGCAATCCCTAACTTAGGAAAGAGGTACCAGAGAATAAAAAGAATGAACTATGGGATAGGCAACTGAAAGCTCAATTTTAGATTTCCTGGAGGGTAAGCATGAACTGGTAAAAAAATGCTTTCAGGATGATGGGAGAGTCATTCCGACATGTTGGAGATCGGAGCTCAACACAAAGTATATCCAATAGGGGTTAACTCCCTTCAACGAGTTCAGCAAAATAACTCCTAGTCAATGGGAGGAGCTCAGTGGCTCAGAAGACTTCACCTGGAGGCATTGGAGCTCAGTGCCCGTAACACCGAGCTAGCGAAAGAGGAACAAACACCACCATCATCTAGGCCCCTAGTGGCTACTATGCCAAGGAAGAGTAGTTTAGGAAGATGGACGAAGAGGTCCGCAGCTACTAGGAATATCGATGTGACGAATTTGAAGGTACGCTCAAGGAATTGGATATATGCGAGGAGTATAGAAACATCCAGCTGATAATCTTAAGTTTGATAAGCCAGGAGACCCAAGAGGCAGTATCAAGGATACTGAAATATGCTGAAGACATGAGAAGGGCTCATTCAATCCTTCCAAGAGAGGGACGAGCTTAGCCTTGGCTTGGGAAACAAGGAGCACATAGGCCGCAACAGGGGGCTAGGGAAAGGACTGACCTAGAAGCAAGGATTCGAAGAGGACAGACACATGTACAAGAAACATGGACAGAGATCCGAGAGACTAGTCTTAAGCTCCAAGTGAAGGCTCTAGTTATGAAGGCGATTAGAGGAGCAAGGACTATCTATGGAGCCACGAATATTAGTGATGCCGCCTGGAAGAACTGACATTAGTTGGAAGCCCTCCAAAAGTTCCTAGCAGCCAAGGTTCCACTGTAGCCACAACCCCCATCGATCGCATATGGGAACCAACTAGTTGCACCTTGGTGTTTCTCAGCAGCCGACAGAACACTATGATGGAGGTGGCAACGGGTGTGGCACATCCTCCTAGTGGCTTACACCACAATAATAAGATACCACCGGACTACACTAGGGTCGAGGTGCATACAGTGAAGCCTGAGTTCATGCAGTGGAGGATAGACTACGCAACTCCCAAGGGGCTGGTGTTACTCGGAGACGTTATGGGGCAGTTCATCCTCTGGCACAAATAGGACATTATATTGACTGCTTCTTCGCCGCCTCCCCCTCTCCCAAATTTGGAGCGAGTTGTTGAGGTCGGGTCAATATTTTCACCATCTCATGACCACCACATTCCTGAGATGCCATATTCTTCCCCGCCTCCTAGTGAGCATGTGCCTGATGAGATGCCACAACCTTCTCCATCTCATACCGAGCAAGTGCATGATGAGATGCCACAATCTTCTCAACAAGCATAGGCGATACATGAACAATGAGTGCCTCTTGAAGAAGGTGATGCACAAGAAGATGAGGACGTGCCTGAATGGGAACTTCGAAAGAAGATTCCAATTAACATAAGGTCAGTTTATATTGTGATGAAAGATGTCTCATCGGTGTCCAAGTGGTATTCCCATGACCAGTTCAAGCCTGAGAACCAAGTTAAAAAAGTCCCATCATAGGGTTCTGAGGAGGCCGTCACTAGCAAACTCCACCAAATTGTAAAGCAGTATCCAAATGTTGATGCCATCAAATGGTCAAAGGATTGCCTGAAAACATATGAAAGAGGCAAGCCCTTCCTATCAAACCGGGACATCCAGCGCCTACCACTTGGAATGAGAAGGTTCCATGATTGGTACTTGCGTGTTCTCCCAACGAGCATAGATCTCATACAAGCATGCTTCCCCACCGGCACATTTGGAAGCCCAGCCAGGAAAATTATCTTTGACTTCAATGACATGCACACATGCTTTCACCTGGGAGAAATGGAGATGAATCTAATTAGCACGTGGTGCCTGTAAGTCCTTGTCCTCCCGATATGATATGAATGTAATCTTTGAATTTTGTTGTAACTAATCCACGCCGTGATTTGTAGAATGCAAGTGCATATTGTCAAACAAATGCCAAGTGTGAAAGCCGGGTATCTAGACCCTCAAGCTATAGCCCAAACAAATTTTAATTACCCTAAACAGTGGACACTAGATGCTAAAGAGCTAGCTACTGCAAAGACTCTTTGGGAGAAAGAGCGCATCCGTATGACAAAACTAAGGGAAGAGTCCCTTAAGGTTGCGGCATACATTACCCTGGCTTTCAAAACTCTCCAACAACACTCTACTATATGACTACCATACAACTTCGAGTAAGTTCAACTCTATACTTAAAGCTTTGTTCGATATATTTTATTCAATGCAAAAGAGCTTATCTAGTTCTATGATTAAATCCATGCAGCAACCACTGGATTTATATAGCCGTCGATGTTGGGAGGAGCATGGCATGGGTCTTTGATTCAATAGATAGGGACTCGGTGACATACAAAGACCTCATATCGATTCTCAAGACGTATACATATCGACAATCCTCATTAGCTTATATGTTTGTATATGTACTTGTAACGTTCACTTTTGGATACTAACAAGTTGTATTTGCTAAAATAATTCGAACAGGGCATTTAGGTTCTATGTCACTAATCATCACGGAAGGCATGATCCAGCAAGGAAGGTTCTATATCACTAATCATCATGGAAGGTTCTATGTCACTAATCATCACGAATGCGTCAACTCAATTTAGAGGTGAGCTCGTTCTTAAGCGATCCTTTTTATACTTTTGAGAATAGACTACTACCTAATGATGTTATCTTGCTTAGGAACATTGAAAAGGGTCATGAAGGACTTAGAGGACATGGTGGATGCGAAGATGACCAGCAAGGACCTCCAACAGGAACCGGAGGCCCGGTCCAACACGATTTCGAGTCTGCCTCGGCCTCCAGGACCAGTCTGCCTTAAACTTGTCACCCAGGACGCATCCGGACTCCGTTTTCGACGATCCACATATGGATGGAAAGATAATTTGATAAGGAAGCCAATCCAAGTGGTCTCACGTCAAAAGCTCTTGGGAATCAACAGGAATCGTCAAAAGAAGTCAGCATCCAGAATCTGCCAGGGTGCTGCGACACCGTCTTTTGGTCCGTTGGACCATGTATCGTGTTTGGGCCCATTAGGGGCGCGTCCAAGGGTCTTGCATGATCCTAGAGTCTTCATAAATAGCAGCCACCCCTCCATTAGGATTTGGGTTTTGCTTAGATTATCCTGTCAAGAATAGTTTCACCGTTCATCGGTTTGTGAGACCCCAACTTCGTGAGATTAATCATTCATCTGCAATTTGGTTGTGTTCTTTCTTGTTCTTGCTTGTGTTCTTCGTTGTGTAGGTAGGGATTAGCCTTCTTGGCGAGGTCAACCTGGTCTGTGACTTGGTTGATAACTAAAGGAGCTATGGTGCTAAGATTGCAGGGTTCGATCTTTCAATCTAAAGCTGGATCGGTGTGTCATTCTCCGCCACAACGATAGTTACCTCTACCTGACGGAAGATCAGGATCCCTGTTTCCATTAAGTGGTAATCAGAGCTAAGGTATACTGTCAGATTCATATTTATTCCCTAGTTTGAGTGTTTCGCATTCGTCCCATAGTCCAGTGCCATACTCGTTTTTCCTGTCCTAGAACCTTCCCCGCCATAGCCTTTGTATATTTCAGTTTCAGAGTCCGTCGTGTTGAGTTTGTGTCCTAGTCAAGGTCTTGTTGCTGGTTAGATCGTGTTAGAGTCCAGTTCATGTGTTTTCCCCCATCGTTTCCATCAAATCTTTGCTGTTGTGACCAGTTTTGTGCATATTGTTCCCGTTTTGTCCTATAATTCGGAGCTAATTCTTAAAACTGGTCTAGTTTTCACATACGAACTCCGATTTCGATGTTCCATATATCAAAATTGATCAAAAAAAATTTTCGGATCCGTCCATCCCCTATTGGGGTTAGAAATTTTTAAATTGGTCAAAAAGTGGTTACAAGATCTTCTTTTCGTGGTCACAAGGTTTGTGTCGATTTTGAGCAAGTTTTCTGAATTTTTCCACAGGCGACGTCTTTCACTTGTTTAAGCTCATATTTTTTGTGGTTACTTCTTTTGTGCTCCTAAGCAAAGGAAAAATATCAAAAAATAAAATAAAAAAGTCAAAATTTCCCAAAAAAACAACGATAGCCCAAAAAATAGAAAAAAAGAGAGGCAAAAGAGGAACAATATCTAGAGGAGCACATAGAGAAGACCAAAGTGAGCTGTGTTTGCGTGTGCTGTCTGGTTCCTTGTTTGTGTTACTGTTTTCATCCATCATACTTGTTTTTCACACACCTATCATCTTGCTATCCACCATACTTTTGTCACATACCTGGTACTTGGAACATTTTAAACTAGCAACGAGAATAAGTACTTTGGACTATAATTCAGCATTACTTTCTGTTACTGACTTGTGTGTCAGATATACATATTACTCTTTGTGTGCCTTCCAAGCTCCACAAACTCTTCAGATCAGTATAGAAAAAGGCCTTGCAATCTCGGTACCACTGCCTCACTGGTATCACGAACCAGCCGCCAGTTGTACCGCCCACTGCTTGCATTGGTAAGAACTTTGTAAGAGCTTGGTAAGACGCTTCCACTTGCTGTGAAAAGTGACATCACTACAACCATGTAGTCATTTGTTAGGGATAACTTTCACCGTTTGCTCTTGTTTTTTTGTGTTTACAATGGCAGGAGGTGATCAGACTGGAGAAAACAATCCTAAGGGTTTCAACGAGTGTGTCAGCTAAGAGCAACTACAAGCTGTTGTAGAGGATGCCCAAAAAAAGATGAATGAGGCCGTCAGAAAGGCTGTCACTGATGCACTCATTGAACTCAACATTGGCAATAGCATGGAGAGATTGGACAAATGAATTTCCACGCTAACCGACAAGGTTACTGAGTTAGAAACTTTGGTGGTGGTCAACAACAATGACGTCTCTGGCAGCAACACCGATGGTCTCTTGCCAGAAGACACAGTGCATGATGTCATGGGGAACATAGATTGAGCAGCCTTCCGACAAGCAAGATTACGACAACGTCTTCACCGCAACACGACAAGTATGGGTGGTGTCCACCACCATCAAGGTAATAATCACTGTGTACCCGATGATCCTTATGCTAAGATTAAGTTCACAATACCATCTTTTTTGGGTCATTATGATGCTGAGGGATATATTGATTGGGAGATGACAGTAGAACAAAAGTTTAGCGTCCATCTTATGCCTGAGCATCATAGAGTTCGACAGGCTACTAGTGAGTTTAAGGATTTTGCCATTATTTGGTGGAATGGGCTAGCTGCATAGGATGCTTTACCTAGTACATGGGAAGAACTTAAGGTAGCTATGTGTGATCACTTTGTTCCTCCTTCTTATCATAGAGATTTGCGTAAGAAATTGATGCGATTAGAACACGGAGATAAATCTATACAGGATTACTATGGTGAGCTCCAAAAGGGATTGATGCGTTGTAGTGTTGTTGAGGGGAACGAAGATGCCATCTGTCATTTTTATTCAGGTTTGAGGCGTGAGATTCAGGACATTGTTGATTATAAAGAATTTAACACTATCAAATAGTTGTTTTAGTTTGCTATGCTTGCAGAAAAGGAATTGCAGGGGCGTGAACAGCAGAGCAAGAGCAAGGTCAGCACCACATACACGCCACACTCGGCACCATCTTCAGGGCTGACCAAGCCAACCACTTTTTAGGTGCCTCTACCAGCGAGCAAGCGACCAACAGCCTCTGGAGTTTCTGCTACACCTAAGGCACTTCTCACACGACCTTCAGATTTAGGTAAAAATTCTTTGCAGGTGCCTACCAAGAGTGCCTCATCTGTTGCATCGATGGGGACACACTTCAGGCATTCAGTGCCACCGCTGCCATGGCATTGGCCATGTGTAGAAGGACTGCCCAAGTCAGCGGGCATATATTGCTACAGAGGATGGTTACATCAGCACCTCTGACATTGAGGATGAAGAAGACCAAGATGCAGATGAGGAGGACGGTGAAGTCCTTGGTGATGAGGCCACGATGTCCTATAGGAGCATCGTTGTACAACGGGTGCTCAGCTCACAAGTCCAGCAAGCCTGAGAAGCTACAACGCCATAACTTGTTCTAGATTTTCTTCGTCATCAGTAACCGTCGAGCACGTGTCATTATTGATGGAGGTAGCTACAACAATTTGGTGAGTTCTGATTTGGTCAAGAAGCTTGGCTTGACCACACATGCCCACACCCACATCCATACCATATTCAGTGGCTAAATGATTCTGGTAAAGCAAAGGTAACACAAACTTGCTAGAGTTTCATTTTCTATTGGTTCTTATGCTGATTCTGTTGATTGTGATGTGGTACCTATGCAAGCTTATTCACTTTTATTGGGTTGTCCTTTGGAACATGATAATGATGCTACACACCATGGTAGAAGTAATAAATACACTTTTGTGCATAAAGGAAAGAAAATTACTTTGGTACCTTTGACACCTGCTCAAATTGTACAAGCTGATAGAGAACGCACTGCTAGTTTGAATGATGTTCAATCAGAAAATCAACAAGTTGCTAATTCTATTTTCCCACCTAAAAAGGATAAGTCTACATCTATTTCTAAGGCTGAGGGAATTAAATTGAAGGGTGGTGTTATGCTTGCAACAAAATGTGACTTTGCTGAAATTTCTAATGATGATATTTGCTATGCTTTGGTATGCAAACGAGCTATGTTTTTGCTTGTTGATATTGTTAGCTAGATGCCTCCTACTGTCACTAACCTTTTGCAGGAGTATGAGGACATTTTTCTAGCTGAGATACCCCTAGGGCTGCCACCTATGAGAGGAATAGAGCATCAAATTGATTTGATTCCAGGAGCAACCTTGCCCAACCGTGCTGCCTATCGAACCAATCCTGAGGAGACTAAGGAAATTCAGCGGCAAGTCCAAGACCTTTTGGACTACGGGTATGTATGTGAAAGCCTTAGTCCTTGTGCCATTCTTGTACTTTTGGTTCCTAAGAAAGATGAAACTTGGCGTATGTGTGTTGATTGTAGAGCCATCAATAATATTACTATTCGGTATCGTCATCCTATTCCTAGGCTAGACGACATGCTTGATGAGTTGTGTGGTTCTATAATTTTCACTAAGATTGACTTGCGAAGTGGCTACCACCAGATTAGAATGAAACTCGGAGATGAATGGAAAACTACGTTTAAAACCAAATTTGGGTTGTATGAGTGGTTAGTTATGCCTTTTGGTTTGACAAATGCACCTAGCACTTTCATGCACTTAATGAATGAGGTTTTAAGAGCTTTTATTGGTCATTTTGTGGTAGTTTACTTTGATGATATATTGATTTACAGCAAGTCTTTTGATGAACATATAGATCACTTACGTGCTGTTTTTAATGCTTTATGTGATGCACGTTTATTTGGTAACCTTGAGAAGTGCATCTTTTGCACGGATCGAGTTTCTTTTCTTGGCTATGTTGTAACTCCATAGGGAATTGAGGTGGATGAGATGAAAATTAAAGCTATAAAGAGCTAGCCGGTTTCCCAAACCGTCACATAGGTGAGGAGTTTTCTTGGTCTTGTAGGATTCTACCGACGCTTCGTCAAAGATTTTAGCACCATTGCTGCCCCATTGCATGAGTTGACGAAGAAAGGGGTGGTGTTTCATTGGGGAAAGGCACATGAGGAGTCCTTTGACACTTTGAAGGACAAGCTTACACACACCATTGCTGCAACTTCCAAACTTTGGTAAGACTTTTGAGCTAGAATGTGATGCTAGTGGAGTTGGCATTGGAGGTGTTTTGATGCAAGATGGTAAACCCATTGCTTACTTTAGTGAAAAATTGCATAGCCCTGTTCTTAATTATTCCACGTATGATAAGAAATTGTATGCACTTGTTCTTTCTTTAGAGATGTGGCATCATTATTTGTGGCCTAAAGAATTTGTTATTCATTCTGATCATGAATCGCTTAAGTATCTTCGCTCTCAAAATAATATGAATCGTAGGCATGCTAAATGTGTTGAATTTATTGAATCTTTTCCTTATATTATCAAACACAAGAAAGGGAAGGATAATGTGATTGCTGAATCTTTGTCTAGAAGATATACATTGTTGTCCCAACTTGATTGTCGGATTTTTGGTCTTCAATCAATTAAAGAACAATATGCGCTTGATCCTAATTTTAAGGATGTGTTGCTTAATTATAGAGAGGGACATACATGGAATAAGTTTATGATCAATGATGGGTTTTTGTTTAGAGCTAACCGCCTATGCATTCCAATTGGTTCTGTTCGTCTTTTGTTGTTGCAGGAGGCACATGGAGGCGGATTGATGGGACATTTTGGTGCCAAGAAGACAGAGGAGGTGCTGTCCACACATTTCTTTTGGCCAAGGATGATGCAAGATGTAGAGCGGTACATGGCTTGGTGTGCCACATGTCAAAAAGCTAAGTCGCGGTTGAACCCACATGGTTTGTATATGCCTCTTCCTGTTCCTTCTACTCCTTGGGCTGATATATCTATGGATTTTGTGTTAGGTTTGCCAAGGACTAAGAGGGGGAGGGATAGCATTTTTGTGGTGGTTGATCATTTTTCTAAGATGACACATTTTATTCCTTGTCATAAGAGCGACGATGCTGTTCATATTGCTGACCTTTTCTTTCAAGAAATCGTTCGCTTGCATGGTATGCCTTCTACTATTGTTTCATATCACGACGCAAAATTCTTGAGTCATTTTTTGTGCACGTTGTGGAATAAATTGGCGACCAAGCTGCTATTTTCTACAACATGTCATCCCCAAACTGATGGGCAAACTGAGGTTGTGAATCGAACATTGTCCACCATGTTGAGAGCAATTTTGAAGCGCAATTTGAAGATGTGGAAAGAGTGTTTGCTGCATGTGGAGTTTGCATATAATAGGGCGGAACATTCCACCACCAAGGTAAGTCCTTTTCAGGTAGTGTATGGTTTTAACCCCCGTGCTCCTATTGATCTTTTGCCTTTACCTACCACTGAGAGAATACATAGTGATGCTAGAGTGCGTGCTGATTTTATTTGTAAGTTGCATGAAATAACTAAAGCAAATATTGAAAGAATGAATGAAAAGTATAGAATTGCTAGTAGTAAAGGTAGAAAAGAGATTAAACTTGAACCGGGTGATTTAGTTTGGTTACATTTGAGAAAAGATAGATTTCCTGAGCTGCGTAAGTCTAAATTAATGTCAAGAGCAGCTGGTCCTTATAAGATAATTGAGAAAATAAATGATAATGCCTACAAACTTGAGTTACCACCCGAGTTCGGGGTTAGTCCCACCTTTAACATTGCAGATTTGAAACCTTATTTGGGAGAACAAGATGAGCATGAGTTGAGGACAACTCCATTTCGGGAGGGGGAGGATGATGAGGACATCACTCCTTCGGATGTACCCACTGATCCTCCAACCGTCATGCAAGGTCCAATGACTCAGGCTCGAATGCGTCAACTCAATTTAGAGGTGAGCTCGTTCTTAAGCGATCCTTTTTATACTTTTGAGAATAGACTACTACCTAATGATGTTATCTTGCTTAGGAACATTGGAGAGGGTCATGAAGGACTTAGAGGACGTGGTGGATGCGAAGATGACCAGCAAGGACGTCCAACAGGAACCGGAGGCTCGGTCCAACACGATTTTGAGTCTGCCTCGGCCTCTAGGACCAGTCTGCCTTAAACTGGTCACCCAGGACGCATCCGGACTCCGTTTTCGATGATCCACATATGGATGGAAAGATAATTTGATAAGGAAGCCAATCCAAGTGGTCTCACATCAGAAGCTCTTCGGAATCAATAGGAATAGTCAAAACAAATCAGCATCCAGAATCTGCCAGGGTGCTACGACACCGTCTTTTGGTCCGTTGGACCATGTATCATGTTTGGGCCCATTAGGGGCACGTCCAGGGGTCTTGCATGACCCTAGAGTCTTCATAAACAGCTGCCACCCCTCTATTAGAGTTTGAGTTTTGCTTAGATTGTCTTGTCAAGAACAGTTTCGCCGTTCATCGGTTTGTGAGACCCCAACTTCGTGAGATTAATCATTCATCTGCAATTTGGTTGTGTTCTTTCTTGTTCTTGCTTGTGTTCTTGGTTGTGCAGGCAAGGATTAGCCTTCTTTGCTAGGTCAACCTGGTCCGTGACTTGGTTGATAACTAGAGGAGCTGTGGTGCTAAGATTGCAGGGTTCGATCTTTTGATCTGAAGCTAGATCGGTGTATCATTCTCCGTCACAACAATAGTTACCTCTACCTGATGGAAGATCGAGATCCCTGTTTCCATTAAAGACTACCTGAGCAGGGTTGGCCATGTGTGACCGAATGGTGTGGCAGTGTACCGCGGTGGACACAGCCATGTTAGCGGCGCCAGGGTGGTGGTAGCGGTAAGGCTAAGGGGCGCAAAAGGAAGAGGAGTTCTAGGCTAAGCTATTATTGTAGCCGATTGGCTCTAGATGGTTGGCAAGAGGGCTACCATCGGCACCTGCCAATCATGTCCTTATCGGCCTAGTGGCGAGGAAACACCGAAACTAGAGCTTGGCCGGGCGCGATTCAAGGCGGGGTGGGGACGGGCGAACAAGCGACTTAATGGTGGAGCATGAGATGTGATGAATCATGTCAAGGTGACCTCTCCAAGCTGAATTGGTGAGCAGGGTCTGCCAGTCAGGATGGCAGAGAAGGGAGGGGGTTGGTCAGAGCTCGGCTCATCCTTGCCTTGGCGGAACACGGGTGGAGCCATCAGTGTGCTACGCGTGCAGCAGCTATGGACAAAACATGCGTGTCCACGGCCGAGCATGACATGTGCGGTCGTAGTGCCATAAATGGCAAGGCGACGACATTGGTAATGGGGGCAAGGCCACACGCGTGGTGTCGAGTAGGACAACAGCAACGTCGCAGCATGAGGCAGAGAGGACAGCGGCAGCAGCAATGCGGTGACGGATAGGGTAGCCACGTGGCAGGGCAGCAGCGGCCAAGGGGCGTAGGGCAAGTAGCTGGCCATGCAGGTGGCCCACGGCCAGTAGCAGGCGCTGCGACCAGAGATGGCTAGGCCTTGACCAAGCCGAGGGTGGCCTTGGTTGTGGCAGAACCGCCTAATCCAATATCCTCCGAAGAGTACTTGTCTTCCATTAGACACTGAGTACTCAAGCGAGAACACTAAATTATGCAGTTCTGTCAAGCACACCCCAAGGGAGAACTCGAAACTCCACATTTTTCATCAGGATCATAAATGAGAGGATAAAGCTTACACCATTTTTAGTCATTTCTTACATCACTAAATACAACAGTTGAATGATACATAATATAATTACATCAGTGGAATAAATCTTGTGATCAGAGTTTCAACGGGTAGGAAAAATTGATTTAATGGCAAGTTTAAGCAGCAGTATGATGGACCTTTATATACATGCAATGGTAACAGATTGTAAGTCTTTTCTTTGTAAAACATTTAGTGAGGGTTTTAAATAAACACTATGACTGCAGCGTGAAACAAATCCTCTCTGAGCCCACCAGGAGGGCTCCACACACAAGTTGTTAACTCAACCGTACCTATCACCCGCAATAAGGTAGAACAAACCCTGAGTACTCAATTGTACTCAGCAAGACTTACCCGACATGAGTAAAATAAAAGACTCCAAGGATATGCAAGGCTTATTTGGCTTGGTGGTTTATTGCATTTGCAAGAAGCATTACTAATAGTGCATCCTTATGTTCAAAGTTTTTAGCAGTTATTTTCAGTTAATTAGCTAATCATTCTAGGTAAGCACCTATGCTACTTTTCAAGCATGTGGTAAGCAATCAGAACCATTTATCTCCTTCCATGTTCCAGTTCTTACTATGGTGCTAGACCATAGCCAAGTCATACCGTCTCACGAAAATAGCGATTTGTGAACCAATGTATCCTAGTGGGTAGCCCGAAACACACACCTCGCTTGTACCGCAGGCACAAACAAGACTAACCCATTCCTCTCCTGTCGAGGGGTCTAGGTCCCCGTCCAAACTTGGACTCCAAGCCCCCACACTTGAGACCTGGTCTCAATGTGGAGCTTAGACCTCCACCTTTCTCCGCCTCCAATAAGTCCATCCGGAAAGAGCCAAAACCCACGACAAGAGAGTAACAAGCCTTCCCTCTCCCATAAGCAAGTATGTGCTAAGGATAATAAATCTATGACCTGACTACCATCCACAGCAATGGACGGTCCTCAATCGACATGGATAGGGAAAACAATGTAACCAAGCTAAGCCCCATGGTCGTGGGACACAACTTGTTACACCCACCAATAACCCATGCCATATCCCTGCCCGGTCAACATTTTCTTTCCATTCTTTTATCATGAGAGTAATAATAGCAATATTCACCTACTTGTGAGTAACGACAAGTTACCCACGCTACCGATGAGCTTGAGCATAGAAGCTAC
>NW_027098453.1:0-80000 GCF_019320115.1 Miscanthus floridulus | reverse complement strand
ATCTTTTCCATTCTTTGGTTATGTATGGAAAGATAGAAATAAAATGACTACAATTTTGGGTATTCACTTAATTTTGTTAGGTCTAGGTGCTTTTCTTCTAGTACTCAAGGCTCTTTATTTTGGCGGCGTATATGATACCTGGGCCCCCGGGGGGGGGATGTAAGAAAAATTACCAATTTGACCCTTAGCCCCGGTGTTATATTTGGTTATTTACTAAAATCCCCTTTTGGGGGAGAAGGATGGATTGTTAGTGTGGATGATTTAGAAGATATAATTGGGGGACATGTATGGTTGGGTTCCATTTGTGTACTTGGCGGAATTTGGCATATCTTAACCAAACCCTTTGCATGGGCTCGCCGTGCATTTGTATGGTCTGGCGAAGCTTACTTGTCTTATAGTTTAGCTGCTTTATCTGTTTTTGGTTTTATCGCTTGTTGTTTTGTCTGGTTCAATAATACGGCTTATCCAAGTGAGTTTTACGGGCCCACTGGACCAGAAGCTTCTCAAGCTCAAGCATTTACTTTTCTAGTTAGAGACCAGCGTCTTGGAGCTAATGTAGGGTCTGCCCAAGGACCGACGGGTTTAGGTAAATATCTAATGCGTTCCCCAACGGGAGAGGTTATTTTTGGAGGGGAAACTATGCAGTTTTTGGGATCTTCGTGCTCCGTGGTTAGAACCTCTAAGGGGCCCCAACGGTTTGGACTTGAGTAGGTTGAAAAAAGACATCCAACCTTGGCAAGAACGACGTTCAGCAGAATATATGACCCATGCTCCTTTAGGCTCTTTAAATTCCGTGGGTGGCGTAGCTACCGAGATCAATGCAGTTAATTATGTCTCTCCTAGAAGTTGGTTAGCGACCTCCCATTTTGTTCTAGGATTCTTCTTTTTTGTGGGCCATTTGTGGCATGCAGGAAGAGCCCGAGCTGCTGCAGCAGGCTTTGAAAAGGGAATTGATCGTGATTTGGAACCTGTTCTTTACATGACCCCTCTTAACTAAGATTTTTTATTTATACCTGTTCTAGTTTTTTTCTGTTCTGGCTCGGTTATTCCATCTAGCCGAGCCATTCATGCTTTTTTATGAAAGAATGATATAAGGGGGCTGAACAAAGAAAAACATAGATAGAAAGAAACAAATGTATTCAATATACAAAAGGAGAGAGAGGGATTCGAACCCTCGATAGTTCCTAGAACTATACCGGTTTTCAAGACCAGAGCTATCAACCACTCAGCCATCTCTCCACAGCCCAATCCCTATTTTATTCCTACAAATAGAACATAGCTATATGAAATGATCTACTAACTCATCTCAGATGCAAGTCCACTTTCAATATATCTCTGTATACTGTATACACGGATACAGAATCCAGCTATATCCTGTTTGTGAAATAAAGGCTAAATCCCCTCCCCTCAACTCCATATCCAAATAAAAACGGTAAGGAAAATGTTTTAATAAAAAGAAGAATCAACGGATTCATGATTAAACCCCTCCTACTTCTTGTATTTTCGTACAATTTTGATTAAGTGAGGGATCAAATAGAAATATGTTAGTCAACTTTATTTGAAGGTAGTTTGGAGGATTATAAATATGACTATTGCTTTCCAATTAGCTGTTTTTGCATTAATCGCGACTTCCTTAGTTTTAGTAATTAGTGTACCCCTTGTATTTGCTTCTCCTGATGGTTGGTCAAATAATAAAAACGTTGTATTTTCTGGTACATCATTATGGATTGGATTAGTCTTTCTGGTAGCTAAATACAAAGAGCTGCTGCTGCATGAGGAGCTATCGTTGATGCATGGCCTGCTGCTACTGTGGTATAGCCTACTGTTGTTGCTGGATCGCCTGCTGCTGTCACTGAAACTCATCCTGCCTTGTCTAAAACTGTGCGAAAGTAGCAGCGGTCTCCTAGGCCTGGTGAGCTTGATCCTGCCTCATCCGCTCAAGGATAGCAAGTAGAGCGGGGTCTGTCTGTGGTGTAGGTGGAGCTGAACTAGAGCTACCGGCCTCATGGTCATGTTGTTGTGGAGGCATCTGAGGGATAGCCTGGTAGTCATCATCTGAGCTATCACTGGGGTCGCTCTTGACCATCCCCTCCTACTAAGCATCAAGTTGCTCCTTCTTTGTAGCTGCAATACCCCTGATGGTCTCATCCTACTGGGCTACAGTCTCAGGCACCTCTGGACGATGGCGTGGCTGGCTAGGTGCCCTCGGTGCACTATGGCGGAGCATCTGAGTCATGTTGTATGCATGGAACTCTGTAGTAGCACCATTATACTCTAGTAGCATCTCAGGTGACCTCACTATAACTGCTCTATGAATCAAGAATGTAATCCATTGAGCATAGGGCAACTATCGGTGACCTCTGAACCCCTCTGTAATAGTATCCTCCATCTCAGATAGTAAGAGATCCCAAATATCAAAGACAGTCTGCTGCATTAGGGCATTCAGTAGCCATAGCTAAATGCGAGTCAACCCATCGCGATATCCCATCCTCAGAAGCAGTGCCCTCCTCATGATAGCATCAAGCACTCTAGCTGTAGGAGTGAGGTCACTGGGTGTCCTGCTCGACCCTTCACCAAATGGCTCTGTGAAGCAATGATGGACCAAATCTATAGGAGGCACCATACCGCCATGAGGGCATCTAGGAGGCGCTGTCTGTCCATAGCAAACCTCATGTAACCAGACGGGCTGCTCCTGAAGCCTGAGAATCTCCCTGACCCTAAAGCTCATCAGCCTGTAATCTCTGCCTCTGAGTGCAAAGTGTATAAATTTGTGCTGCGGGTCAATCCAAAGTGTAGCATAGAACTCACGAACCCAAGATGGAACATATAAGCCTGTCCGTCCGAGTAAGTCTGTTAGCCCTGGCAAGTAAGATAGGTAGGGGTGAATATGCTCTCCAGCTGCTGCTACAATGGACTTAATATTGCACACTCTCTGTGGTCTAAATGCAGCCCCACTATTAAGATATGCATGATAAAAATCTTCCTACAGTGGTGTGTAGAAGCCCTCTAATGCACGCTCATCCCACCTTGGTGGAAACCACTCCTCAAACTACACAAACCTAAGCTGCTACACCTGCTTGGCCATGGCGGCCCTCAAATCCAGATGAGTCACTGGAGGTAGACCCTGTGGTCTAGGAGGCGGACGAGAAACCCTCCGCTGTGTCTCTGCCCTCGGTGTCACCTGGGTACAGGTACGACTAGAGCAGTGAAGCTGTGGTGTCGGCTCTATCTCCTCTGTCTGCTCTCCCTCTTGAGTCTGCTCTACTAGCCGTGGCTCCTGCTATGACTCCCCCTAAGGCTGGCTCTCATCAATAGCAACACATTGTCCTCCAACCATGGTTGTTCTAGTTGGACCACCATGATGACGCTCAACCTCCTGGATAGCAGCCCTCTGAGCTGGAGAAAGATGATCTGCAATCTATACTCCACTCCTAGCACCTCCTGCCTCTGCACACTCTGCGGTGGCTACAACTATGGCTGCTCTCGCTATGTCAGCATCTGGATACTTGCGCTTCTTCATTGCAAGCTTCTTCGTCGCCTTGCCTTTTGCCTCAGAAGGTAGGCGAGGCGGGGGCCTCGGATCCTCATCACCGGGACTACCTTCGACATTCTTGACATGAGCCATCTGATGGAACTGAAAAGAATCAACTACACACTATCACTTCTGAGGCTTGGCCTCTATCCGTACTCGTGAGCTTGGCCCTGAGTTGACTGACAACTGCCAATGAGACCTCAGAAACATCGACTCGTTGCATGTTAGAATAGATCAGATATGAATAATTACAATATATCTAGAGATATGAAACCCTAAGAAGCAAGCAATAGATACAAAATTGGAAATGAGGGCTTGCTACCTGACGAACCGGCGAATTGATGAGAAGAGGAATGAATCGGGGAACCAACGGATCAGCAATGCGAGGCTAGGGTTAGCAATGCACAGTGGATCGGCCATGGAGAGGCGACATGGGCACTGGCGTGTGAAGCAATGCGGTAGGGGAGGCACTAGCGTGGGCTAGGGCACGGGCACGGTGGCGGCACTGGAGCATGGCGCGGGTGAGCTGTGGTGCGGGCGTGGACGATGCGGGCATGGAGATACAACATAGTGGCGCGCGGGCAGCGCTGGCATGGGAAGGCAGCGTGACGAGCGGTGGATTGCGATGGCTCGGAACTCGGCGATGTCGGTGCGACTAGCTTGTGAGATGGATTAGGTCACGGCGCAATGGATTAGGTTGGGGGCAATTTCTTATTTGGCCCTGGTTTAAAGTTGTCTTTCTTCCTTGGCCCTGAAACAAAATTCCTTACCTATTTGGCCTCACTCAAAGTTTCATTTTCCAATCTAGCCTTACCGTCATCTCCTGCCTCTAACACCATTAGGTGGCACATGAAATGACCAAACTGGCCCTGAAACATTATGAGAAACCAAAGGTCACCCGGGCAGCATAACAAGATAATTTTGAGCACTTTGAATCCAATTTTCATATGGATTCAAAGTGCTCAAAATTATGTTGTTATGTTGCCTGGGTGACCTTTGGTTTCTCATAATGTCTCAGGGGCAGTTTGGTCATTTCATGTGCCACTTAACGATGTTAGAGGCGGGATATGACGGTAAGGCCACATTGGAAAACGAAACTTCGAGTGAGGCCAAATAGGTAAGAAATTTTGTTTGAGGGCCAAGGAAGAAAGACAACTTTAAACCAGGGTCAAATAAGAAATTTTCTCATTAGGTTATAAGGGGTCCCCCGACGAAATAGATAAGGAAATAGAGAAAATAGTTTGAATACCGCACGTTTTCTACTGACCGGACGCTCTGGTGGTAACAACCTGACGCTGCCACCCAGAGTCTAGTCGATTCCAGAGAGGTCCAAAACCCCTAGAATCGTGACCGGATGCGTCTGATCACCACTGATCGGACGCAGCTAGAGTCCGGTCCAACTTGTCTCCTTCGTCTTCACTCGACCAGACGTAGGAACGCCTTCTGATCGGACGCTGGACAACAGAGTCTGGTCACTCCTTCGTAGCAAGGTTCACCTCCTGTGAACTGATCGGACGCTGGACTTCAGAGTCCGGTGTAGTGTTCGATCACTCTTTTCCAGGGGGTACTTCAATAAGATCCAAATAAACACCAATTGGGACTGATGTGAGTGACCTCTCTCAAACTCTCAAATTTTTTAAAATATTTTGCCTTAGGCTATAATTCTTTTTAAGAAAATAGGCAATAAACGGGTGATTGAAGAGAAACGACAAAACAACATTCATGCATATGCAATGCAATACTTGAAAGTAAATCTAGTCGCTTGTCAAGTTTGATCCAAGGTTAAACTTCTTCACTCGCTTTTCGGCGATTATCTTAACCATGTTAGACAAGCCCTATATGCATTATCAAAGATTAAACACATTGTATATTACAATGTAATGCAAAGGACAACACAAGCTCATTTTCTATTGAAGTTGCTAAAATCAAGAACATTGAGCTCATTCTGCAATCTACAAAATGTTGCCTCATCTAGCGGTTTAGTGAAGATATCCGCCAATTGATCCTCGGTCCTTACACCTTCTAATGAAATATCATTCTTTGCAACATGATCTCTAAGAAAGTGATGGGGGATATCTATGTGTTTGGTGCAAGAGTGTTGAACTGGATTATTTGCAAGTTTTACCGCACTTTTATTATCGCACAAAAGAGGTACTTTTTCTAGAACTACACCATAGTCTAGCAAAGTTAATTTCATATAAAGAATTTGTGCACAACAAGAACCTACGGCAATGTATTCCGCTTCGGTGGTGGACAAAGCCACACTATTTTGTTTCTTGGTGGACCAAGACACAAGTGATCTACCAAGCAAATAGCACCCTCCAAATGTGCTTTTTCTATCAACTTTGCAACCAGCATAATCCAAATCGGAATAGCCAACTAATTCAAATATTGCTCCTTTAGGATACCAAAGACCAATGCTTGGTGTGTGCTTAAGATATCTAAGGATTCTTTTAACGGCAATCAAATGAGTTTCCTTTGGATTAGCTTGAAATCTAGCACACATACACACACTAAACATGATGTCAGGCCTAGATACGGTTAAATATAACAAGCTACTAATCATAGAGTGGTAGAGAGTTTGATCAACCATGTTACCTCCCTCATCTAGGTCGAGATGTCCATTTGTTGGCATTGGTGTCTTGATTGGCTTACATTCATCCATCTTGAATCTCTTGAGAAGATCATTTGTATATTTCTCTTGAGAGATGAAAATCCCTTCTCTCATTTGCTTGACTTGAAAACAAAGAAAGAATGTAAGCTCTCCAATCATTGACATCTTGAACTCCTTCGACATCAATTCACCAAACTCTTTGCAAGAATCTTCATTTGATGATCCAAAGATGATATCATCAACATACACTTGACAAATGAAGATATGTCCATCAAGCTTCTTGGTGAATAGTGTGGTATCGACATTCCCAATGGTGAAGCCCTTCTCAATGAGGAAGTCCCGAAGGCACTCATACCAAGCTCTTGGGGCTTGCTTAAGCCCATATAGCGCCTTGGACAACCTATAAACATGATTAGGATATCTAGGGTCTTCAAACCCGGAAGGTTGATCAACATAGACTAGTTCATTAATAAAGCCATTTAAAAATACACTTTTCACATCCATTTGATATAGTTTCATTTCATGATGTGATGCATATGCAAGGAGGATACGGATGGCTTCTAGTCTTGCAACCGGTGCAAAGGTCTCTCTAAAATCCAAACCCTCAACTTGAGAGAACCCCTTTGCAACTAGTCTTGCCTTGTTCCTCACAACAACGCCTTGATCATCTTGCTTGTTGTGGAGCACCCACTTTGTTCTAATGACTCTTGCACTTTGTGGTCTCTCTTCAAGAGTCCACACTTCATTGCGGGTGAAGTTGTTCAACTCTTCATGCATGGCGTTTATCCAATCTGGATCTTGAAGAGCTTCTTCTACCTTAGTAGGCTCAAAGTAAGAGACAAAAGAGTGATGTTTAATAAACGAAGCAAGCTTTTGAGAGCGAGTCATTACTCCCTTTGATGGACTCCCTATGATGAAATCTTATGGATGAGCTTGTAGTAGAGGTGAATTTCTTCTATCAACTACTTAAGGGGGGAGGTTGTGGAGCATCAACATCATGTGCTTGTGTCACCATTTGCTCATGGGAGACATGAGTGTCTTCACTTTCTACTCTCCCATATTTATCACCATCTTGTGGCACATTTGATGAAGAAGGTGGATTGATCACTTGTACATCATCTTCATCATCATTAGGCTTGATGTCTCCAATTGGAATATTCTTCATAGCCTCCCTCAATGGTTCATCACATACATCATCAAGATTCTCATGTGCTCCTTGGGAGCCATTAGATTCATCAAATTCCACATCATATATTTCTTCAACCAAGCCGGTGGTATGATTAAATACTCTATATGCTTTGGACTTTGATGAGTAACCAACAAGAAAACTAATATCACAACTTCTTTGAAACTTTCCTAGGTGTTGCCGCTTCTTGTAGATGTAGCATTTGCAACCAAACACTCTAAAGAAGGAGACGTCTAGCTTCTTCCCATTGAGCAACTCATAAGATGTCTTGCCAAAAAACTTTTGAAGGAATAGGCGGTTGGATGCATAGCATGTGGTGTTGATAGCTTTTGCCCATAGAGCTTCGAGAGTGTTGTACTCATCAAGCATTGTTCTTGCTATTGTGATCAATGTCCGGTTCTTTCTCTCAACTACACCATTTTGTTGAGTATATGTTGCGGAGACCTCATGCTTGATCCCAACTTCATCACAATAGGCTTCAATGTTTGTGTTGTCAAATTCTTTCCCATTGTCGCTTCTAATCTTCTTGAGCTTCACTTCAAACTCATTTTGTGCTCTCTTGGCAAACTTCTTGAAGCATGATGCAACTTTGGATTTGTCATGAAGGAAGAATACCCATGTGTATCTTGAATAGTCATCAACAATCACAAGACAATAAAAATTTCCTCCCAAACTCTTGTATGTTGTTGGTCCAAATAAGTCTATGTGAAGGAGTTCTAGCACTCTTGTGGTTGACATGAAAGCTTTCGTTGGATGAGTATTTACAACTTGCTTGTCGGCTTGACATGCACTACAAAGCTTATCCTTCTCAAACTTCACATCCTTCAACCCTCTCACCAAATCATTCTTCATTAGCTTCTTAAGTGAGCTCATCCTAACATGAGCAAGTCTTCTATGCCATAGCCACCCAAGTGTTGTTTTGGTGAATAGGCAAGTCTTCAAGTTAGCATCTTCAGAGATGAAATCCACTAGATATAGGTTGTTGTATCTAAATCCTTTGAATATCACTTGATCATCATCCTTCTTAGATACAACAACTTTCTTCTCGGTAAACAAGCATTGGAATCCAAGATCACACAATTGTCCAATGGATAGCAAGTTGAAGCTCAATAAAGCAACATATAGCACATTTGAGATTGAATGGTCATTTTATATTTCCACTTTGCCCAATCCTTTAACCTTGCCCTTTGAATTATCTCCAAATGTGATTCTTTCTTGTCCATCTACTTCTTCATCTAGCAAGGCAAACATACGAGGATCACTGGTCCTATATTGTGTGCGACCACTATCAATTACCCAATGACTTGCACCGGTCTTGTAGTTCACCTACACACAAGAGATCAAGCTTTAGGAACCCAAACTTGTTGAGGGCCATTCACCTTCTCAACAAGTGACTTTGCTACCCAAATTTTCTTAGGCCTATTCTTGTTGGGAGGTCCTAAGAACATGACTTTCATCTTTCCACTAGAATCCTTTCTAAGCATGTAATGAGCATTGAAAGCAAAAGGTCTAGCATGCTTGGGCAAGGGTTGTGGTGGTGGAGTTTGACACTCATGGGCAAAGTGGCCTTCTTGTCCACACTCAAAGCATCTCATTGGCTTTGGCTTTGACTTTTGTTGTTGAGCTTGAGCCTTCTTCTCTTGGTTTGCCAAATACCCAATGCCACTTCTATCCATCTTCATGACGATGTTCATTAGTAGCTCACTTTGAAGATGCTTGCCTCTTGTGAATTTGCTCAATCCAATCTTAAGATGCTCTTTCTCTAACTTGAGCTTCTTGTTCTCTTCCTTGAGTGCATCATTGTTTTTCTCTTCCTTGAGTTTCTTATTCTCTTCTTTGAGCTTCTCATTCTCAAGAATCAAGTCACCATCATGATAAAAAATTTCTAGCACTATAGTGTTGGTGGTTTTGAGCTCTTCAAGATCTTTCTTTAGCTTTTCATTACCATTCTTGAGCTTGACATACTCATCATAATTATTAGTCTCAACCACTTGCTTGCCCTTGCTACTAGAACTTTGCTCAATGCTCTCAATGATCAAATCATCACATGATGTAGCTATATCAATCTTAACAACATCATTAGTAGCATCATGTGGCTCATTGGATAAAAATTCTTGAGCAATGATAAGATTATCTTGATTAATCTTTTAGCATATTATGGCTAGTGATGAGCTCATTGTGTATCCTCTCAAGTTTATCATATTTATCTTTAAGCTCTTTCTTAGAAGATTTGAGCTCCTTGAGTTTGGATGACATAGCATCATTTGCTTCTCTAAGCTCAACACTAGCCTTTTCCGCTACATCACATTTAGCTAAAAGAGAATCATTCTTAGCTTCTAGCTTATCATTCTTAGCTCTAGTCTTTCTAATGATCTTTGTATATTGATTTAGCAATTTAACAAGATTGTCATATGAAGGTGATTCAGATTCATCATTATCGCTATCGCTATCACTATCATCATTATTAGCATGATCATCACCACTACTATCATCGTTATTTGATACATTGCATTCACCTTTGGCCATAAGGCATAGGTGTATAGAGGATGATGGTGGTGGTGTTGGTGAAGATGATGAAGAGTCAATCACAATGGCGGCCACCTTCACATTATCACTATCATCATTGGATGAGCAACTTGATGAATCAATGTCCATGAGCCAATCACCGACGATGTATGCCTTCCCACTTTTCTTCTTCTTGTGGAATTCCTTCTTCTTGCCATCCTTCTTCTTGTATGGCTTATTTTTCTTCTTCTCATCTTCTTCTTTATTACTCGAGTCATCTTTCTTGCCCTTGTACTTGTTCTTGTACCTGTCTTTCTTGGGCTTTGTGCATTAGTGTGCTAGATGACCAAGTTCTCCATAATTGTAGCAATCCATCTCCGAGATTGGCTTCCTTCTAGAGCTAGTGAAGAACTTATTTTTCTTGCCATCAAAATTGATGCCACTCTTGTTAAGCTTCTTTAGCATCTTGGCGGTTCTTCTCACCATGAGAGCAAGACTTGCATCATCAATTTCATCATCACTTGAGCTCTCATACTCAAGCCTTGCTTTGCCCTTCTCTTGGCTAGCTTTGAATGCTAAGTCCTTGTCTTTCTTCTTAGTAGAGGATGAGCCATCTTGTGGTGTGATGTGCATGTACATCTTATGAGCATTGATCTTTCCCAAGATTTATGTTGGTGTAGCGGTGGAAAGATCACCTTGATGAAGCACGGTCACAATATTCCCATATTTGTCAATGGGGCGGACACTCAAGATTTTTCTTACAACGTCGGATGGTTGTATTTGAGTAAGTCCAAGCCCATTGACTTCCTCTACAAGAACATTCAAGCGTGAGTACATTTTATTAGCACTCTCTTTAGGAAGCATCTCAAATGAATTTAGCTTTTTCATGACATGATGATAGCGTTCCTCACGCTCGCTCTTTGTTCCCTCATGGAGCACACAAATATCCAACCATAGTGCATGGGCGTCTTTGTGGTTCCTCATCCGATTAAACACATCTTTGTAAAGGCCTCTAAAGATGATGTTTCTAGCCTTTGCATTCTATTTTTCATAATTGACCTCATCGCCTTGTAGGTGCATGGGATCCTAAGGTTTTGGGAATCCTTGTGAGGTGGCTCTAAGTATACCAACATCTAGAGCTTCTAAATACGTCTCCATGCGGATTTTCCGATAAGAAAAATCATCCCCCTCAAAGATAGGAGGAGGTCCATCCCCACGAGACATCTTTCTCTAGACGGTTAAGTCTAATTTTGTAAGCACGAGGCTCCGATACCAATTGAAAGGATCAAGATGCCCAAGAGGGGGTGAATTGGGCTAATTCTAAATTTCTTTGCAATAATTAAACCCTACGGTTAGCCCACTTCACCCCTTGTGCCTAGAAAGTGTTTCTAATGTTCTACCACACAAAAAGTCTTGTAACCTAAGTTCCAATCCTACTCTAGCATGGTAATTCTATGAATGTAAAGACAAGAATTGAATTGCTTAAAGTAAATGCTCAAAGTAAAGAGAGAAGGAGGAACGCGGCGATGTTTTGCCGAGGTATCGGAGAGTCGTCACTCCCCACTAGTCTTCTTTGGAGCACCCGCGCAAGGGTGTAGCTCCCCCTTGATCCGCGCAAGGATCAAGTGCTCTATGCGGGTTGATTCTTTGACACTCCGTCATGGTGAATCACCCACAACCGCTCACAACTTGAGTTGGGTCATCCACAAGCTTCGTCGGATGATTACCAAGCTCCCAATCACCATCAAGTCGTCTAGGTGATGGCGATCACCAAGAGTAACAAGCGCAAATTCTCACTTGACCACGACAAGCCTAATGAGAAGGGTGGATGCACACTTTGCTACTCTTGCTTTCACTAATGAGGGCTCTCTTTTGGATTCTCAAATCTCAATCACCTCACTAGGACATTGCTCTTCTTGGCACTCTTAAGGGTGTTTCTCAGCTGTTGGAATGAGCAAAAGTACCCCTCACGCGAATGGAGAAAGTATTATACACCCCGTTAAAAACGAACCATTATGTGCCTCTGCAGGGTGACCGGACGCTCCGATCAAGTTGACCGGACGCTCCGGTCAGTTCTCCCCGAAACCTAGTGTTTAAGTTGTGACCGGACGCGTTTGGTCATGATTTTCCCTCTCTGGAACCTTACTAGAGTCGACCGGATGCTGGCACCCAGCGTCCAGTCGCGCCAGACGATTTCACCTTGATCAAATGAACTGACCGGACTCTGCGCTAGTGTTCGGTCACACCGGAACCAGCGTCCGATCAGCATTTGACCCTCCATTCACTTCTATCTCGCAATCATATGTGAATGAAGTTTGCTCCAATAGATCTAAGGGCTATTTTGGAGCTATCTAGTGCTAAATTTAGCAAGTGTGCACCACACCTAACCCACTAGACTCACCTAGGTCAAGCTACCCGTCCATACCCCCCCTTAATAGTACGGCCAAAGGAAAAACAAAGCCCTCAACTACTCTAAGTGTCTCCTCAACACCAAACGACACTTAGAACTAGTCCATCCTTAACCTTGTCGTCCATCCTTTGAAAACCGAAAAGATTTCCATCGTAGGGCATGACAACCATGATTGCCCAATCAATCTCCATTACCATGACCTAACTTAATTGCCTCTGTAAAACACACGTTAGTCATAGTAATTACGTATTGTCATTAATCACCAAAACCCATCTAGAGGCCTAGATGCTTTCAATTGGCATAGGATTATCCTACACCGTCTTCATGATCTCCCCTTCACCCTCAGCGTTGATGACCTAGGAGATGGATCCGACCGTTAAGGACTGGCCTGGATAGAGGGAGAACAGAGAGCTTGGGACATGCACCATCTGGTTCGCCATGGGAATCAGCACGCACACCCCTACCTAGCGCGCTAACTGTCAATGGGATACCATTGATAGTCCACCAAGGGGTATGCCCACGATGGTAGATTGTTTGGTACAGGTGCGCGTGATTAGGAACTAGATAACAATAGAGACAAGATTTAGACAGGTTCAGACCGTCAATATGGCGTAAAACCCTACGTCCAATGTTTTGTTGGTTTGTATTGATTGTGTATGCGATGGGATGATAATGAGATGATGAGATATCTAAGATCTCGGTGCCAACTAGGGGACCTCTGCCCCTCCTTATATACTCTGGAGGGGTAGGGTTACAAAGAAAGTATCCTAGTCGGTTATATAGTAGGTATTCTATTTAGATTACAATATCTATAAGAGTCCTAGCAAATCATATCTTCTACCATCTTGTGGTACCCGGGGGTATATCCCCCACATGTTCGATTCTCAGTTTTGGGTTAAATGTGCCCACCCTGACAAGGCCTGCTATGTTGGTTAATAAAATTTGTCATATCAAAGATTTATAATGTCAAACGAAAGGAGTTAAAAGTTGGACAAAAATATGGACATTACTGCGCACGGAGTCGACTACGCCCGCATGCTCTCTCTTCCTCATCTTCTACTATTCTTCTTCTTCCTCGCAACGGCCCCTTCCCCACCCTCCACCGCCGGCGATCCCTCCGTCCCTCTTCCTCCCATGCGACCACCACCCCAGATTTGGCGTTCGTCTTCCTCCTCGCCTACCGTCCACCGCCCTGCCGCCTACCCCCGCCACAGGCGATAGGGTGAAAGGTCCACTATTATGAAATATGTCAGTCGCAAAAAAAAATTATGAGATATGTATTGAATGATATATAATAAATTGCAAGGATTCAAATTAATTGCATATTTAATATATATATAATTGTCATGCTAAGTAAAAATATGAATCTGGATAAAAAACATATAAATCAGTAAAAAAAGTAATTAATAAGTTTAGGATAAATTTATAGACAACGAAGTATCTATTATGTCTATTGTAGAAAATAAATAAAGAGAAAAAATATACAATTTAATATAAAAATTCTTAGTCAAATATATTAAACAATATATATCTCTTAACGTTCTTGCCCGTGCAGAGCATGGATTGATAGACTAGTATTTTATTATTTGATGCGTTTTGAAATAAAGAACTTGAGGTTTTTAAATGAAGAACAATGTCGGATATGCAAATCGGAACCTTTTTTTGAACTCCACTGAATACGCACACGACACGCCAGTACTGGAGCAGAGAGCCGCAACCACTCAAATCGATCGAAGAGACGATCGCCCACTCTCACGAGAGTGGCCTCCTTGAGGCCCGGGCGTCACGGGCTGCACAGATCCAATATACTGAGGTCAAGTCTTCCTTAAAACGATGTTCACAAATAAATTTTCAGTTTGTAAAATACAATATTTTTTGTTGCACGTACGGTTCACCATATCACTTTGACTGATGTTGACTCCCTTGTTTCCGCGCCATTGCAGCTCTCCGTGATTGCCTCTTACGGCCACTCCATGAAAGGCAGAGAGCATCCATGTTTTTTTTTTTTTGGTGGCTGATGATGCAGCAGCTAGCACTGCTCAAACAACCTCTCCCAAAATTTCAGCTCCCAATTCGCATGTCTGATCCGTGCCACTATCGAACTCTCCGAATTTCAGATTTGTAGCAGCTTGTGTTTTACTTCATGTTCTGAACTTTCCTGAACTCCACTGAACACAAACACGCACGAACCAAAACTGGCTGAGGAACCCCAAAAGCTTTCTCTCGAAGCCTCGTCTATTCTCCAGGCGACTGCGGAGGCGGCGAGAGAAACAGGTGCTCCTGCCGGCGAGACCACTATTCTTCCTCGTCTCCGATGGCCTTACTGGCCTCGGATGTGAGGGGAATGAGTGGATCTCCGCCCGACAGCATAGATTAGGTCCCTCTAGGTGTAGGGTCTGGTGTCCAGCGGCGGCGGTGACGGCATCAAGGAATAAGGTCTTCTCGCGCTCTTCCCCGTCTCGGCAGCTCTCTACTCCGGTGCTGGCGACGAGCGCGTGGAGGTGGAGTCCGGCTTTGCCGGCTCCTGTACAGGAGTCCGCGGATTGCCGTTCAGTCGTCTCGGGGAGGCGGCGGTGCCGGCGATGCGTTTTGTCAAGGGTGCAGCGACGGTTACGGGTTGATGCGGCTGGTTGGAGAGTCGATCGAGCTCGAGACTCCCTCAGTGCTAGTCGACGGTGAGCTGCGATCCATGGTCAGTGGAACTCAGGGTGCGTCCCCGGCCGATGCTTCTTCAACAACAGAATCAACCCGGCCTCGGCGTTGGGTGTCTACTGCAGCTCATTTCAAAGCTACTATGCGATGAGGTTCCTCCAGATCTGGGTGGCGGCGGGTGTTCCCGTCGCCGGAGGTGGACGGAGGTGGAGTTCGCCGATGAGACCGACGAGTACGGTGGCCAGGGACCTTCTTGTGATTTGTATTTTCTATAGGGGCTTCTGTGCCAGTTCGTTGGGATTGCTGTGGTCCCGTTCGGCTTGCTGAATCTTGGCCGAGACTGGCTAAAAAACACTGACTGAATTGTTGTGAGAGAAAAAATACTATTTCGACTGAAAAACAAGCCGAACAACAGTCTCGTATCTGTATTCGCTTGTGTCTTTGTACGTTGTCCCTTGTCTAGTAATGCAGATACGTATTATTAAAAAGAAATGGCTCAGAAAGCTGCCACCACGGCTCAAACGCACTTCCATGAGAGCAACCTCCATGGCCTCACGATCGAGTGCTATATGCTGATATGCAATTCCAGTACTGGAGTCAGTCTTTGTTGCATGCATCAAGTCACTCCCCCAGCTCTCTCCCCATGAGCTGCTCCATTGCAGCTCTCCTGTTCCTGGTTTCCCTCTTCCTTTCACTCCATCAAAGCACATCGTGCTGTGCCACTGGCGCCGGCGACGGCGCCGCACACAGCCTCTCCTCCTGCCTCATCTCCCATGGCGTCACGAACTTCACCCTCCCGACGTCTCCAAGCTACGCCGCGGTCCTCAACTCCTCCATCAGCAACCTCCGGTTCGCGCTCCCCGACGTCGGCAAGCCGGCCGCCGTCGTGCTCCCGGCGTCCAAGCGGGACCTCCAGGGCGCCGTCCTCTGCGCACGCAACAGCTCGCTGGCGATCCGCGTGCGCAGCGGCGGGCACAGCTACGAGGGCCTGTCTTACACGACGGAGAACCGCGTGCCCTTCGTGGTGATCGACCTCGCCAACCTGAACCGGGTCCGCGTCGACGCGGGCTCGGCCACGGCCTGGGCCGAGTCCGGCGCGACGCTGGGCGAGCTCTACTACGCCGTGGGCCGGTCCAGCTGGTCCCTGGCGTTCTCGGCCGGGTCCTGCTCGACCATCGGCCTGGGCGGCATCGTCTCCGGCGGCGGCTTCGGGCTGCTGTCGCGTAAGTTCGGGCTCGCCGCCGACAACGTGCTGGACGCGGTGCTCGTCGACGCGGACGGCAGGGCCCTCAACCGGGCCACGATGGGCCGCGACGTGTTCTGGGCCATCCGAGGCGGCGGTGGCGGGAGCTGGGGCGTGGTGTACGCCTGGAAGCTCCGGCTCGTCCCGGTCCCTCGCAACGTCACTGTGTTCTCGTTGGGCCGGACCGGTCCGGTCGAGCTCGTCGCCGGGCTGATTCACAGGTGGCAGTTCGTGGCGCCCAGCCTGCCCGACGACTTCTACCTCTCCGTGTACCTCCCGACCGGCGGCGTCGGGTCGTCGTCGTCGTCGTCGGTTGGCAACGTGTCCGTCTCGTTTTCCGGGCAAGTGCTAGGACCAAAGCACCGTGCTCTGTCAGCGCTGCGTCAAAGCTTCCCAGAGCTCGGGCTGACCGAGTCAGAGCTCGCCGAAACGAGCTGGCTGGACGCGACGGCGCAGTTCGCCGGCCTCGACACGGCGGCCGACCTTTCGAACCGCCTGTTGGGACGGTCGAAGCAGTACTCCAAGGGCAAGTCCGACTACGTGCGGTCGCCGATCTCGCGGCGCGCCATGGCGGGCATCGTCCGGTACCTCTCCACTGGCCCGCCGTGGCAGGGGCAGGGGCAGGGGGCCGGGTACGTGATCCTGGACCCCTACGGCGGCGCCATGGCCCGGATCGGGAGCAGCGACACGCCGTGCCCGCACCGCGCCGGGACCCTGTACGGCGTGCAGTACCAGGTGTACTGGGACGACGACGACCACGACCTCGGTGGCCGCGCGGCCGCAGGCGAGAGCTGCGTGGGGTGGCTCCGGTCGCTCTACGCGTTCATGGCGCCCCACGTGTCCAAGGACCCCCGGGCCGCGTACGTTAACTACCTGGACCTCGACCTCGGCACCAACAACTGGACCGCCTCAGTGGGAGGATCGTCGGAGGCGGCGGTGGCGCGCGCGCGCTCGTCGTGGGGCGTCGCCTACTTCGGGGACAATTTCAACCGGTTGGTCAGGGCAAAGACGGCGGTGGACCCCGGCAATGTGTTCAACAATGCACAAAGCATTCCTCCTTTGTAAGCTGTACAAAATTTCTCATGCAGGGGTGAACTTGTAAGCTGTACGTAATTAGGAATAATCGTCTGTTTGTTTGGGCTTATTTGACTTATAAGTTATGACCGAAAGTACTGTTGACTGGTTTGGTGTGAGAGAAAAATACTGTTCGTTGGCTGATAAGCCATGGCTTATAAGCCAAATACGACCATGCGAACAGGCTCAATGTTTCCATGGCGCATGCCAAAAATAAAGTGCAAACTTTCAGCCTGATCTATGGATTTTCAGTTGAGTCAGTTTTGAACATGTCAGTGCTGTTGCTTGAAATGTGTGAACACCTATGGATTGTATTTAGGAATATGGCAGCATAGGAAGATATTGTCAGCCTGTTCGGCAGGCCATAAATGATCGTGGATTATTTACTGCTGGCTGGTTTGGTGTGAGAAAAAAAATAATGTTCTTCGTATACGAGCAAGCGAACAGGCTGGATGTCTCGGAGGTCATAGTAGTATAACGACATTGGCAAAGCATACCTGCATACCGTGTTATGACTTCCATGGTTAATTACTCAAATAACTTTTTGAGTAGTTTATTTATGCCTTCCAAGATACTTGATTGCATAGTTTTACGCAAACTCTATCCCGCGACTCGTCATGCTCTAACGCGACATCGCGACCCTTCTCTCAAGCTCTCCCTCTTTTCTTCCCCATTTCCAGCATCCTAAAAAAAAGAGTTTTGAGGAGGCAGGGGCGGTGGGGACGGGAGAGACAGCGACGAGGTGGATGCGGCGGTGACGCCGACGGAGCGGGAGACTGAGCCAAGTTGGGGCTAGGGCGAAGAATGGCCATGGCGGCGGGGAGAGCGGGAAGGAGGCTGCCACAGGCGCGGTAGGATTTCACCGGAGCTCCGTAGCCAGGGTAGTGCCCACCCCACCACCACCACCACCACATGTGACAAGAAGTATTTTTATTAGTATAATCTTATAATTTTTATTTATATTGAGTGAAAGAATACAATAAATTGTTGTCATATATACCTATTAATATCTTGTGCTACTTTCGTCCAATAAAAAGTGTAGTTCTCATTTTTGAAAAGTCAAATATTTTTAGTTTTAACCAAATATATATAAATAAAATATTAATGTTTATGGTATATAATTAGTATCATTAGATAGATCGTTAAATATATTTATATAGTAAACTTATTTAGAGATATAAATATTACTAATATTTTCTATAGACCTAGTCAAACTTAAACCACCACGAATTCTATAGCAACACTTTTTATAGGACGGAGGGAGTAGATAATAAAATCAAACAAAACACAACTAGATCATCCCTACGAACATATTCGAAAGACTAAACCGGTAGATCTTCGAAAGACTAAGCCGGTAGATCTCTAAAAGACTAAGATTTACGAAGTAGAGCCTTGTTGCTTCAATGAATGTGTCACCTATTTTCGGCCACCACCTCTATGTATAATTTCTGGCTCCGCCTTTAGTGAGAGAATCTAGAAGTAAACTAGTCCATGTATCATAGCCCTAGGGATGAAAACGGATCGGATACGGACGGATATCACCGATATTACATTTGTTTTCATATTTCTGTCTGGATTCGGATTCGAATAGTGTCAACCATGTCGGATATGATACGATTGGATATCAACATCATAAATATACGATTTGAGTATTCAGATACGGATACGGTATCGGATGTTGGATATCCGGACTCGGATACGGACAGATCTCAACCCCTCTAAACGGATTTGGTTTCGAATACGGTCGGAAAATATCCGTACCGTTTTCATCCTACATAGCCCTGTGAAGACGACTGATGTGGAATCTTGGAGGCTAAGAGTCTAACTTTGACGGTTTGACCTGTCGGCGTCTTCTGACCTTTATGTGAGCCTGTGAGGAGTGTTCGGATCATCTTGCTGTGGCAGCTGCGGCTGCTATTTCTCAACTGCCAGCCACTGCAACTGCTTTAACCAACAAGTGGAAATTGGCAAGGGAACACAGCTTGGTTCGAGGGAGAGGGCTTAACAGGCCGGCCCACTAACAATTCACTTGGAGGTCTGTGACATCATCTTCAGCCCCAATCTTAAGGTGGCCCACAGAAGGTTTTATCGACACTCAAAACTGGCCCAGTTGCCAAATTGTGCCTTTATTTTCGACGTGAACAGTTTGTGCCCTTTTTAGATGGGAAAAAGTTAATCTGAGCTCCTCGACTATTGCGTGAGACCGATTTACGCCCCTCAATTAGAAAACTAAATTTTTAGACTTTTTTAACTCTTGTAATCGTCTGATTTACCAATCTAAGCGGTTTGGCTGACGTGCTGACGTCATGTCAGCCACAAGGTAGGTAAATCGGATTCTCACGATAGTTCAGGGAAATCAATTAGATTTTATAAAAATTATAGAAATAGTTTTCAAAAAATATCCACATAATTTCCTAGAATAAATATGCATTAACAAATACTCAATTCTGGTTTAATATTAGAAAATTTATTTTTACTTAGAAAATATGAAACTAGTTTTATGTTTTTTTCTAAAATCATGCTCCTTCTTTTCACTCCTTGCTTAGAATTATCTGAATCTTATACGGTCTTATAAAATTGGGAACTAGACTAAATATGAAACAGAGAATGAAAATGAAAACAAATTCTTGTAGACCTCAACATCAATCCACCGATATGGTGAGATCTGGCCGTCAGACCTCACCGCCGGTGGAACCCCTACCCCCTCGATCTCGCTTGGACTGTGGCTCATATCTCAGCTGGTGTGCAGCAGCAGTGCTTGATGAAGCTGCGCTGAAGACGAAGAAGACAGACAGCAACTGGCAAAAGAACTCACATTCTGGGCTCATGTTATGTGGCCCACCTCCGTTTGGGCCTAAAATCAGCCGTGTAACTACATTCATATGCGTGATACAGACATTCTACAACCTATCTGGCCAACAAGCAAATAGTCGCATGAAGTTGCCAATTCTCTACCCGTACCAGGAATAGGAACGATGCAGTTGACACCAAATTTCTACTTACAAATTATGTCGCACTATTATGAAATATGTCAGTCGCAAAAAAAAATATTATGAGATATGTATTGAATGATACACGTTGGATCACATTTGGAGCAAACATGACAAACAATTTGGCTTAGAACAGCTGCAAGACAAAAATTACTCTTTTTCAGTACGGATGGTCACAACTCATAATACATACAGAGATAGAACTGACATGAATACCCTAATAATAGTCATCAAAGAACTAGACCAGACCCTAAATCATCTGAAGAGAGGGAAGCAACGAACGCCTGACGCCTGAGGAGGTCCTACATGATGCTGGGCCTCTCCCTCGTACGACGGGATGCATCTTCCGTTGCTTTTGCTCAAACATCTTTGCTGCCTCCTTGTCGTTGATCTTCTGAATGGTGTGTTGACGCTTGATCTTCTCGGCCTCTTGATAACCCTCACGCAACTTGCGTTTTGTAGCCTCCATCTTCTTGCTCTCGTCGACGGCTGGCTTATTGGTCTCGCTCGTGTTCGGTATCGAGACAGTAGCTGTGGTCGGCAGCATCTTCGCCGGGGGAACATAGTATGCCTCGGCGACGGGGACGGTAGGAAGCATCTTCACCGGCGGTGTCTGTAGCTTCTTCTTGTGTACCTCGGCGGCGGGAAGCATCTTCGCAGGCTGTATGTGCAACTTCTCCCTGTGTCCACGCGCATTGCCATCAGCTATCACTGCAGAGATGCTCTGGCCTGGGATCCGATCATCAGCAGAGAGCTTGTCGAGCTCTTCCTTGACTGCTGTAGTTGTGGTGACGTTGGCCGCCCTCCACCCGCGCACGACGTCGCCCGCGAGCCTGCGGATCCGGGCCGAGCCGTGCTTCTCGAGGGCGCCGACGGTCCTTTCGAGGTCAGTGGACGCCAGCGCGCTGTGCGGGACGGGCGCCACCCGCAGAGTCTCTAGCGCTTCCGCCATGGCCTCGTCCAGCGCGCCGCAGAGCTGCTCGGCCACGCCGTCGTCAGTGGCGCCGCGGAGCAGCTGGAGGATCCGGACCCTCACGTCCCGGAACGCGGCGCGCGGGTGGCCGCCTGCCTCCTCGATCGCGTCGTCGATGGCGCCGAAAGCGCTGTAGAATGGCCTCCACCTTCGCAGGAGGCTCCCGCTCTGCTCGTTGGCCATGGTGGCGGCGGATGCGGAAAAGCCGGCGGGTAGGGTCGGCAGATGCAAGCAGTGGACGAGCGGATGCGGATGGAATTGGGAAATTGGTGCGTCTGATTATATAGAACGAGCCGATCGAATCCGACTCAAGTTCCTGTGCATTCAATCAAGCGTGAGCGTGACGCGTTTCCGCGAGCACATTGAATTGGAGCAATCCGACACCGACTCGAGCTCGGCGGCTCTGCGCGCGCAGCCGGCAACTTGTACAAATTGTTTTACCACCATGGGAACCGCTGGGATCCTACCGTTGCCATGTGCGCCGCCGCTAGCCATGGCCGCCGTCACGCGCTTTCACGAGAGCAGCTCGGCTCGGGCATATTCCATCTGTACTGACGCAAGCGCCCCCACTAAGGTAAACTCATGCTGCTCTCCAACCCTTCGTCCCTTCGCACAGAGCCGCAGTTCGCCGGAAAACCGTGCGCGCCGCCGTGAACGCCTACTGCTCCGTCGCCGCGCTCCGCGCTGCCGCCGCACATGGCCGGCCTGCCACATGCCGCCCCCGGACGGCCTCCTGGAACTCGAGGGTGCACGAGAGACTAGGGAGGTTCTCTATCCCACTCCCTACCGCCGGTGAGGCCATGCCCGGCCAAATCGATGGACGCCCTGTGGGCTGTGCGCCTGTGCTCTGTTTCTGTATGTGAAGAGGAAGGTGGAGTTGGGACAGGAATAGAAGGAAGAGGAGGGTTCCATTTGAGAAAGTGCAAAAGAGGGGTTTCAGTGCTTTGAAAATACTTTTGCCGTCCCAATGCAAAGAAAGAGTGACCAGAAACAATATGGTGAAGTTTTATAAAGTTCAGTGACAAAATCCATCGGAGGACGAAACAACGTGAGAGCAAGAAAGCTATATCTTGAAACATTATCGTCCCCTTCTTTCTAGTTCACCGAGATAATTGTTTAAATCAAAATTTGTTTCTTATATCGTTTTCCATAGTAGGCACATGAAAATCTCAGGGCGAGATTTTGTTTAAGGGAGGTAGAATTATAACACCCTCGGTGTTACACCGTAAATCATCTACTAAAACATGTCATGAGTATCATACTTGTGTGTTAATGCATGTAGTGAAGTGAGTAGATAATGCATTGCAACTAAAACGATCAACAAAAATGCGAAACGGAAGTTGTACAGTTAACAAGTAGGGTTTAAAACTAATTTTTATTGAACAAAAATACTATAGAATATGTGTGTGATACTTAAATAAAGTTTGAAGTACAAACTTTGTAGATAACAATGAAATACTTGCTTTTTAAAAATAATATTGCTTTGTAATATTTTCAATAGCCTAGAAATCGTAAATTGAAATCAAGTTCAGTTCAAAACTTTAGAAAATTCCAAATCTGTCAAGAGCTAGACATTGCTATGTTTAGCAATTTATTTTGAAAGATTGGGTTAAGGGGTAGTGTAGTGTTATAGCTCGATTTGGTAGTCTCATATGCCATCTTATGCATGGTGAAGATGGTTTAGGTCTAAAAGCAATCGTTATGTTTTCTTGGTCGCTTTAAAATTCGTACACGACACGGTTTCGGGTTGGTTGGCTGCGTGGGCGCGATCACCACGCTCGAGCGTTCGGCGTCGCCGTGTTAGTCGTGCGTGCGCGCGCTGCCACGCGCGGCCAGCCATGGCCGCCTCTGGCCTAGCTATGGCTCGACTGCCGCTAGCCCCGCCGCGCGGAGCCGCTTCTGCTGCCGCCTGCCTCATCCCGAGCCACAATGGAGCTGCTGTCGTCGCCATCGTGTCCGCACTGCTGCCCTGCCTCGCGTTGTCGCTACCGACGCTGTGCTATGCTGCCGCTCGCCTTGTCCTAGCACGCACATGGGCTGTCCCGGCTGCCCCATGCCATCGCCTCGCCTTAATGGCGATGCGGCCGTGCATGCCGCACCCTCACCTGCCTCCGCGCGTGCATGAGGAGGAGATCTCGGAGCCATCACTGACTCACTTAGCTGACACCCCGCCTACCCAAGGCAAGCCCCGATGCATAACCCTTATTTTGAATGATAACTATATGTGTGTGTGTGTGATATGCATTTATGTTACAGGATTTATATTAAAACTACATGCATGGATAACCTACCTATGAGTCCTACTAGCATAGGTTGAGTAGCTACTATGCTTGAGCAATCGGTAGCGTGAGTAACCTGCCATTACTCACAATAGGTGATTATTATTATTACTCTTATGATAAATGGTGAAAGAAAATAGAGACCGGGCAGGGATATAGTATGGATATTGGTGGGTGTAATAGGTTGTGTCCCGCGACCAATGGAGCAAAGCTTGGTTACACTATTTTCCCTATCCGTATCGGTTAAGGACCGTCCATTGCTATGGATTCTAGTCAGGTCATAGACTTATTATCCTAAGCACATACTTGCTTATGGAAGCGGAAAGGCTCGTTGCTCTCTTGTCGTGGGTTCTGGCTCTTTTCGGACCGACTGATTGGAAGCGGGGAAGGTGAAGGTCTAAGCACCACACTAAGTCCGGGACTCAAGAGTGGGGGCTTGGAGTTCAAGTTTGGACGGGGACCTAGACCCCTTGATAGGAGAGTGGGTTGGTCTTGCTTGTGCCTGGGGTACAAGCGGGGCGTGTGTTTTAGGGTACCCAGCTGGGATACATTGGTTCGCGAATCGACGTGTGATATGGTACGACTTGGCTATGATCTAGCACCGTAGTAAGAACTAGAAGGTGAAAAGGGATGAATGGATCTGATTGCTCAACTCTTGCTTGAAAGTAGAACATGTGCTTACATAGAATGGTTAGCTAATGAACTAATTATGACTGCTAATAAAACACATACATAAGGATTCACTACTAGTAATACTTTTCGCAAAAAAGAAACCCAGCAAACCATAAAGCTTATCATATCCTTTGGAGTCAAGAAATTATTCCCACTAGCCGGGTAAGTCTTGCGAGTACATTGTGTACTCAGGGTTTATTTACCCCTATTGCAGGTGCAGCTTGAGGAGTGGCTGTTGTGTGGAGGATTCTTCTGGTGGGCACATATGGATCCTTGTATCTTATCGATAGATGTTTATTTCAATTCCGATGTTTAAATTCTGCACTCTGAACTTGGTACTATAATAATGTATTTCTAAGAACTCTTGTTGTATGAAATGGACTAAGTATTGTAAACTTGTTCTCATTATTGGATCCTAAGTGAAAAACGTGGATTATTCGAGTTCTCTCTTGGGGTGTGCTCGACGGAACTGTCCGATGTAGTCAACTTTTGGGGTGCTTAGTGTCTAGTGGAAGACGAGCGCCTCCGGAAGCATGCTATTTTGAGCGGTTCTACCATAACAACCACCAAGAGTAACAAGAAAACCACAGCGAAAACGATCCCCAAGTGCCACTAGATGCAATCACTCAAGCAAATGCACTTGGAATCACTCAATCTCACTTTAGATGCACAATCAAGCAAGGAAATGAGTGGGAGAGGTTTTCTTTAGCTCATAAGGATGTATGGATGATCAAAATGTCCAAGAGAGTCAGCTAGAGCCGGCCAACATCAATTTATAGAGCCCTAAAGGTCAACTAGCTAGCCATTACCTCCACGAAACACCGTCGAACCTAACCTCCGGACCCGGCGTTGGGGCCTTCGGACCATGCACCTAGGGTCCGAACCCTCCTTGCTTTCAATCTTGCGCTGCCACGTGTGAAACTAGCCATTGGCAGCCTCTGGACTGACCTTCGGACTTAGGAGCACAGCGGCTTCGAACCAAGAACCCAGGGTCTGGTTCACTTCCACGCCCACTAAGCAATTGCCATGTGTCCTTGTTGAATCTAGACGACCATTGCCACGCGCAATGGCTACTGACACGTGCTCCGGACTCAACCTCCGGACTCCAATAGTGCGAGTCTAGACCAACACGTAGTGGAGTCCGGACACTTCTAGAGAGGTTCTAGAATGCATTTTTGCGTCCAGACCGAGTCCGCCACTGATGTCTAGACCATGCTCCAGGGTTTGGACCTCCCTCATTAGCTCTCACTGCTACTCCTCATGTCACGTGTCATCGTCAAACCCAAGCACATTAGTTTGGACTCCTACCCGAGCAAGGTCCGGAGTTTGCGCCACTGCAGCCCTCACTTAGGGTTAGGTACCAGACCCTCACGCCATGGTCCTTACCCTCCGAAGTCTGGCTCCAATGCCCTGATACGCCTCCTTTTCAATTCCTTTCTTCCACCCTTACTTTCATGTGCTAACACCAATGTGTCTCAACACTTGTGCACGTGTGTGACCATTTTTCAAAGCATTTTCAAGGGTCAACTTAGCACACACTAGGTCCTAATGCATATACATGAATGACATCACCTAGTGGCACTTGATAATCACAATTACCATGATTTTCCCCTCTTCATAGTATGGCTATCTATCTTAAACCCGATCACACTCTCTATAGTGTCTTGACTGGCATAACAAAATGGACCTATCAAATATACCTTTGCCTTGAGCCCATTTTGTTTTTTCTTTCTTCTTTTCCAAGTTGGAGCACTTGATCACCATCAACTAGGATACCTTCTTCACTTGAGTGCCCTGTAGCTCCACCACTTGGAGTATACAAACTTATCTCATATACGCTTAGAGCAAAGGTTAGTACACTAAGGTCTCATCAATTATCTAAAACCAAACTAGGCCTTTCATAGGGGTATCGTCGGAGCTAGCGACAACCTCCTTCTTCCCTTCCCCCTTTGCATGTCGTCGTGAGCTCTAGCCATGGCACCCCCACCTCGACCTGGCCTGGCTAAAAGGTCCTAAATGGCTAGAGGGGGTTGAACAACCTAATTAAAAATTGTATAAAGCACTAGAGCAAATTGTTAGACAAATAAAAGGTGAAAAGCAATTTTGCTCTAGCTCTATGAAGTGTTGCAAGCCACCTATCAAGTTCTAATAGCTACGATCTCTATGGCACACAAAGAGGCTAAGTTACAACTTCTACCACTACAGAGCTAGCAAGAGACAAGCTACAACTAGTTACTACTAGCTACTCAACTAGCTACTTAACTAACTACACAAGAGAGAGCTACAACTACACAAGTACAAATAAAAGAAGTAATGCAATGAGATAGGGATTGTTATACCTAGCCGGGCAAGCGTCAATCACAAGAATACCAAGAAAACCAATTGACACAATGATTTATCCCGAGGTTCACTTGCTTGTCGGCAAGCTAGTCCCCGTTGTGACGGCCGATTCACTTAGTGGTTCACATGCTAATAGGCACCATGCCTAACCCAACACTTGAGCGCCGTAAGAACCAACACAAATGAGAGCACTCAACATCACGAGCAATCCACTAGAGTACCTTTTGTGATCTCCCACAGGGACAAGGTCAAAAACCCATCACAAATCACCACGATTGTGACCGGAGACAATCACCAACCTCCTCCAATCAATCCTCCAAGCTCCGGGCTAGCTAGGTGACGGCAATCACCAAGAGTAACAAGAATTCCACCAGTCCAAATCGCCCAACTAGTGCCACAAAATGCAAGACCACTAAGCAATGAACTAGAGGCTCTCCAAATCTCACTCAAATGATGAAATCAAGTGAACAAGTGAGTGGAGTGTGTTTCTTTGCTCGCAAAGGGTTTGCTCAACTGAATGGGGGTGCAAGAGAGTGGCCTTGGCTGGCCACACCATCTCCAGTGACTCCAGGCGCTCGAGTTCTAGAAAACGCTCTCTGCTCGTTTGGTGCGGTGCCCTGGTCCGGTGCACCGGATGGCCTGTCCGGTGCCCTATTCGGTGTATAGCGGACAACACCATGCCACTCAGTACAGCGTGCGAGGCTGAGCTACAGGGCTGGCCCAGTCCGGTGCTGCGCCAGCAGTAGCACCGAGTGCCCGAACTCACTTTTGCAAGCATGCCAACTCTCTAACAAATTTTCAAAGAAGTTTAAAGTTAAGTTAGCAATTTCAAAGTGTTTTCCATAACCATTTTCGCTTGATCTCCGTTGTGTACTAGGCCTATATGTAATGCATAGTTTTCCAACACCAAGTGGCACTAGATGACCGAAATGTCCAATAAAAGCTCCCCTCTTAATAGCACGACCATCTATCCTAAATCCAATCACACACTCTATTGCGTCTTGATTGGCAAAACAAAATGGTCCTTAGCTTTTATACCTTTGCCTTGACCTCTTTTGTTTTTCTCTTTCTTCTTTTCCAAGTTGGAGCACTTGATCATCATCATATGTGGTCATCTCCATCACCTTGAGTGCCTTCTAGCTCCACCATGGACTTGGACCATCCTATCTTATCTACACACTTAAGGATAGGATTAGTCCAATAGGTTTCATCAATTCGCCAAAACCAAACTAGGGCTTTCACCGGCCACCTCCACCGCCACCAGAGCCCCTAAACCGCCCTACCGCCATTCCCACCGCCTGGCCGGCCTTTCTCCCCTGAACCCTTCTCTTCTAAGGCTATCAGAGTTAGGGTTGGGGCGACGGTGGTGCGGTCACTGGAGTTGGGGAAGAAGGTAGGGTTGGGGCAGCAGTGGTGCGGTTGCCGGAGTTGGGTGACATCTTCTCCATCCCTAACTCTTGCTCTACCACCTCCTACCGCGTGCGAGTCGTCGCCGCCGGAACCCTAGCCGCCGAAATTGACACGATCTGGCACAGGCGCATCAGATGACCATGAACTGTGGACGCGTGCATCGAACGACGAGCAAGGTGTGCATGTCGTAGCTCCAGGGCATGCGCGCTCGTTTATTAGTTTTTTCGCAAAAATATTTGCCACAGATTTGGTAAAAGGCATGTAGCCTAGTGGTTACAAGTGCCTGTGTAGCACCTCACATCCTGAATTCGACTCCCCCATGGGTGCTAATTTTACACGATTTAACGGCGTTTGTATTTTCAGTGGTAGGCAACGTCCCCGTTGAGAGCGAGACGCATGTAGTGACTTCGTCAATCTTGATGATTTGCTGGCCTAGTCTTCGAAGATGCTCATAGTGGTAGGGTTTGTATGAGTGCGTTCATAGGGGTGAGTGTGCGTGCGTTATGAGTGCCTGTATTGTACTGTGTAATCGAAAAAATACGAGAGATTGGTAAATTTTGGTAGCAAACCAAGTGAAAACGAGGGATTTTCATGAAGTCCATAATAAAGTACTTTATTTTGCATCGTGCATTTGTTTTTTGAAATATATTTTTGTGTCAATCTAAGCTTTATTTCACTCAATTTTTGTTTTCGTTTGTTTTGCGTTAGTGTAATTTGTCCACTCAAATTACTTGAGTGTATGTTCGGGCTTCGGCGTATGCCGAACACGATGGTTAACGCAAGACACAGTCGATTTATCCTGGTTCAGGCCCTCGATCGTAGATCGAGTAATAACCTTACGTCCAATCGGCCTTAGCCTTTGCGTTGGATTGATTCCCAAGTGTTGTGTTGTACAATTGTCCTCTTTGGTGTCTTCCTTATTTTTTCTTGTGTATTGATCTTTGAAAGTATAGCAATTTCCAATGGTGTGTCTCCCGTTAGGGTGCAATGGGCAACGTATGTTTTCAATGTCATCATATCTTCTGGGTTTGGTAAACTTCTTTGATTTGTCGGCCATTGCCACAGTATTGTCTGGTCTACGTTTTCTTTCTTGATGTCTGCTATTTCGGTGATTTTGCTTGTCCGAGTTGTCCTGGTTGTTTCTGTCCGGGAACCTTTCTCGGGTTTTTTCTTCTGCAGTAATCATCTTTTCTACTGTTCGTCTGAATTCTTCATTGTTTCTCGGATTTTCTTTGCAGAAGTCTTGAAATTGCCACCTAGCCATGATTCCGTGAGAGAAAGCTTCAATTACTTCTCGTTCGGTTATGTCATGCACTTGGGCTCGTAGTTCACCGAATCGTCGATAATAATTTCTGAGACTTTCACCTCCCTTTTGCCTGAGTCCTTTTAATTCTGCATGGGTGATTGGATGTGTAATGATTCCTGCAAAATTTTCACAAAAAGCTCTTTGCAAATCCTCCCAATTTCTGATAGATCCTGGGTTCAGTTTGTCAAACCATTGGAGAGGCATGGCTTCCAGTGCCATGGGAAAGAACAGGGTTTTGATATCGTCATCTCCTCCGGCTAGTTCGATTGATTGCGAATATATTCTGAGCCATTGCCTTGGTTCAGTTTTGCCATCATACTTGGAGTGGTTAGACGGTTTGAATTTGTGAGGTAATCGTGCCATTGCAAGCCTGTTCGCGAAACAGGGGAATCTGTCGTGTGTCTTGGTTTCTCTGAATTCGGATTCGGCACCTTCTTCTGGCCAGCTGTCGTTCTGACGGGAATAATCTTGCGAGATTGTCTGGGTAGGTACCCTACTCCTAGTCTTCCTTGGTTGTTCAAATCGGTGACTCTGATTATGTTCCTTCCTACTTCCTTCTTCATGGCTTCTACTCGGCCCAAGTCTTTCGAAAGCGGATTTCCTTTGATTTTGATCTTCTTGCCTGTGGGTTGTTGATCTTGCGGGTAGTCTTGATCGAGCTCTCTCTTCATGCGTTTTCGGGATCGTTGGTCGGAGCAAGTTCTGGAGCTATTCATACTTGTCACTGGGGTGTGAAGTTTTTTCGAGTTCTTCTAATGCTTCTTGAATCTTATCGTAAGGTGTATTCGCCGTGTGTCTCCCCTCTACTTCTCGTTGCGATTTTCTTTTGTCGTACTCAGCCAAATCTGACTCGTATCTGATCCAAGCTTCCTTGCGCTGCCTAGCACGGTGTTGACGCCCTTGCTTTAACTTGTTTTTTCTTTCTCTAGCTTGTTTCTGACTATCTGTTTCTCCGTCGTAGCCTTGGGCAAAAGGTGATATGTTGGATTCTGATTCATCTGATGATCTGACATCGGGTGCTTCTGGGGGATTTAGTGGTGACCGCGGTCATCGAACCATGAGCACTTCTCGCGCATGAGTCGCTCTGTTATTGGTGTTAGCTTTCATGCTGTCAGAGTTGCTAATGACTTTAGTGGATGCCTCGGTGTCGTAGATCGAGTCTCCTTCTTGGTAGGGTAGAATTGCTGTCGTCGTCGTGCCGACTAGTTGGGTATTGCTATCCTCAGGAACAGAACCTGGCCAATGGATGATGCAGTCTTGGGATGTTATTGTTAGCACGAGGCCCTCCTGAGCTCCTGTCAGTGGTATCCCGCATCTTGGATTGAAAGATCTTTCGAACTGTTCTTGATAGGATTTTGCCATGTTGTCGAGCCCAAATGGAAAAGAACTCGACTTTTTGGAAGAATTCTGAGGGTAATCCGAGTTGTTTTGGGATGTGCTCTGGAATCTTGCCAAAAAAGAACTCGGATTCTTGAAAGCACTCGGATAAAACTTCGCCTTGATGTTTGAATTCGAATCGGATACGAGTGGCCGTGAAATCTGATTTGAATCGGATACTGTGAGCTGTGCGAATCTTCTGGTGAGCTGATCCGTTGTATTTGGTGAAATATGTAATTCTTTATGATGATCTGGATCTTTGAGGAGATGGCCCTGAAGCTTGCCGTTGTTGTCTGCCTCGCAGATCCATGAGCCGAAGATGAAAGTTGATTCCGTCGGGAAGATTATGTTGTCGAGGTCCATCGAATTCTTGGATGCAAAGTCGCCGAAGTCCCCTACCTGGCGTGCCAGCTGTCGATGTTTTATCACCGATAGCCTGCCACGGGGGTACCCGGGGCAGTATGTTCGGGCTTCGGCGTATGCCGAACACGATGGTTAACGCAAGACACAGTCGATTTATCCTGGTTCAGGCCCTCGATCGTAGATCGAGTAATAACCTTACGTCCAGTCGGCCTTAGCCTTTGCGTTGGATTGATTCCCAAGTGTTGTGTTGTACAATTGTCCTCCCTGTCTTAGGAGCCCTGCCCTCCTTTATATAGTCAGGAGGCCAGAGTCCTAGTCGGTTTATAATGAGATATCCTAGTAGGATTGCTTAATAGTTATACTACTAAGATTACAGGGGAAGAATCCTAGTTAGACTAGATCTTCTCTGTCCTTTGCGGGGTATCCTATGGGTCCCGCATCGACAGACAGATCACCCGAGTTCCAGATAGACACATCCAAAGATAATTATTAATGTTGATTAGTTATACATATTGAAGTTATCCACGAAAATTATTAATGTTGATTAGTTATACATATTCAAGCTATCCACGAAAATTTTAAGAAACCAATGTTGTGCTACAGCATTGATTGACGAGCTGGTTTAAGAAAATTAAAGGATTTATCTACCTGGCAAATGTTTTGGAAGCTTCTGGCAACTGATTTTTACTCATGCATTTACACTGTCTTTTAGTATAGATTTGTACTATCTTATTATTATATTTACAATGATTTCATCAGTTTAATTTATTAGATATAGTGATGTAATTTGTGGATAACATAACTTCTATTTCTATGAATTGCAGATCTTAGAGGAAATATATGCCAAATCTTTCAGAAAAAATTATAAATTATTTCTATAAATTGCAGATATCAGATAAACATATGTCAAATTGTTCACAAATCTTAGAAAAAATTACAAATTATTCCCAAATTACAGTGGGACCCATCCTCTGTAACCTTACCCCTTCCCTTGCTTTCCCTTCCCTTCCCTTCCCTTCCCTGACCAGCGTAGGCCCGACGGGGTCTGGAGGAGCCCGGAGGGACCGGAAGCGCCGAGCACCACCGACACCGTTGCCTCAGCCAAGCGCCGACGCCGCTGCCCTCTGCTCCCTCCGTCTCCAGGAGATCGCATGATGAGGGCGCCTAAACCAACCGACTGCCCTATAGCCATTCTCAAATTAAAATATTTTCAACTTGGTCTGGCTTTGAAATATGACATCATCCGAAAGTCTGGGGAGTTTACTCATACAGTGATCTAAGACATTATACATGACACGAGTGCTGACTGCATGGCAAAGTACACGGTTTAGTGAGTAGTAATACAATACACCTACACGTAACACGCGGTCGTTGCTAATTAATCTTTGGTTGCGCTTGCTGCTTCTTGGGCAGGAGCTTCCGGCCGCGCCTGGCCTCCTGCAACATGGACACGACGTCCCTCATCGGCGGGCGCTCCTGCGGGCACCGGCTGGTGCAGAGCAGCGCCACCCGCAGCGCCAGCGCCATCTCGTCCCGCGCCGCCTTGCCGCCGGCCTGCTGGTCCGCCGCCCACGCCGCCGCGTCCATCACGTCGCCGGCGGTGGCGGCCGCGACCTTGCGCCTCACCCAGTCCACGATGTTGCTCCCCTCGCCGTACTCCGCCTCCACGGACCTCCGGCCGGTCAGGATCTCCAGGAGCACCACGCCGAAGCTGTACACGTCGCTCTTCTCGTCTACTTCCAGAGTGTACGTGTACTCTGCATCGATTATATATTCACACGGACCATCATTAGCCAATCGTAGGTACGTGACAAATGTCCATGTCGCGACGACCGACGAACGAGGCATACCTGGTGCGATATAGCCGTAGGAGCCGGCGATGACGGACATGGGCGCGGCGCCGTGGAGCGCCTTGGCAACGCCGAAGTCGGCCACGCGCGCCTCCATGTCGGCGTCGAGCAGGATGTTGCTGGGCTTGAGGTCGCGGTGCGCGACCGCCGGCACGCAGTCGTGGTGCAGGTAACTCACGCCCTGCGCCACGCCCACGGCGATCCGGTGCCGCGCGTCCCAGTCCAGCCCCGCCCTGCCCGCGGCGCCGTGCAGGAGGTCGTCCAGGCTGCCGTTGGGCATGTACTCGTAGAGCAGCAGCGTCGCCTCGCCGTCGGTGCACCACCCCAGCAGCCGGACGATGTTGCGGTGCCGGAGGTGCCCCAGCACCTCCACCTCGGCGAGCATGCTCCTGTTGCCGCCGTTGCCGTTCGCGTCAGCTGTCTCCTTCCGCCGCTTCGGTGGCTCCGCCGCCGGAGCGCCTCCCTCCTTCTGCGCCGACGGTTGGCGCCACAACTTCTTCACCGCGATGACCTCGCCGTTGGGCATCTTTGCGCGGTACACCGTCCCGGACGACCCGGCGCCGATGATGCCGTCGCTCCCCTCGACGCACCGCGCCACGTCGTCGGCGGTGAAGTCGAGCCTCTGGAACGCGGTCATCCCCCACGGCCCGACGACCACGTTGGGTCGTGCGCGTGCGCCGCCCCCGCTACCGCGGCCCGGTGTGTCGGTGCCGTCCTCGCGCCACTGCAGCCAGCGAGCGGTGACGGCGAGCATCGCCATCCCCGCAAAGGCCACCGCCACAGCGGAAACCCACATCGCCGCGGTGCGCCGAGCGGAGGTCACCGCGCCGGCGCCTGGTGACGACGCCGACGGCGAGCCAGCGGTCACCAAATGGTTGAAGGACACGTCGAAGGTCTCCAGCGTGGTGCAGTTGGTGAAGCCCGGCGGGACGACGCCGGTGAGCTCGTTCCAGGACAGGTCGATCTCGGTGATGGACGGCAAGGCGGCGAGCTCTGCCGGGATCTCGCCGGTGAGCTGATTGTGCTGCAGCCTCAAGATCACCAGCCGCTTGCAGGTGCTGATGTCACTGGGGATTGCACCGGTGAGGTCATTCCCTGCCAACTCCAATCGGTACAGGTTCGAACACCCCGTGGTACCAAACGCCGGGACCTCGCCGCCCAGGGCGCACTTGCTCGCCGCGAACACCTGCAGGTTCGGCGCCTGCCACGACACGTTCGGGAGCGCGCCGCCGATGGGGTTGCCGGAGATGTTGATGTACTCGAGGCTCGGAGAAGCCACGAGATCAGAAGGAATGCCGCCGGTGAGCGAGTTGGAGCTCAGGTCCAGGTATGTCAGATTGCGGATCGCGCCGAACCCGACCGGGATCTCGCCGGACAGGCGGTTGGATTCCAGCCGGACTCGCCAGAGCGACGAGCAGGTGGCGAGGCTCGCCGGGATGGCCGAGTCGAAGCGGTTGTCGAAGAGGATGAGGCGGGCGAGACGGTTGCCGGTGCACATCCCGGGAGGAATCGGGCCGGACAGGGAGTTGGTCGACACGTCCACCCGGACGAGCTGCCCGCTCGCGCCCAGCGACTCCGGCAGCCGTCCGGTGAGCGAGTTGTTCCAGAGCTGCAGCACCTCAAGGCTCGGCAGCGCGCCGATCGCCGCCGGGATCGTGCCGGAAAGGAAGTTGCTCATGAGGTTCAGCATCGTGAGGTTGGCGAGTTCACCGAGCCCCGCCGGGATGGCGCTGGCGAGCAGGTTGTCGGACAGATCGAGAGCCTGCAGCGCTCGGAGGCGGGACCACCGCGGCGGTATGGCACCGGCGAGCAGGTTCTTGAACAGGAACAGCTTCTCGAGCCGCGCGAGATCGCCGAGCTCCGGCGGCAGCGGACCGGACAGGTTGGCGACGGCGATGTCGAGGTACTGGAGCCGCGTCAGGTTGCCGAGCTCCGCGGGAACGCCGCCGTCGTAGGCATTGTACCCGATCTCGAGCTGCTCGAGCGACGCGAGGGCGCCGAGCTCCGCCGGGAGCCGCCCGGTTAGCGCGTTCCCGGCGAGGTGCAGGAACCGCAGCGAGCGGAGCTGCCCGATCTCAGGCGGGACGCTCCCGTTGAAGAAGCTGCCGCCGAGGTTGAGCCGCTGGAGCCGACGCAGCTCGCCGAGGCCGCGCGGCAGCGGGCCGACGAAGCAGTTGCTGTAGGCATCGAGCACGGCGAGCGAGCCGCCGAGCGCCGCGACGCCGTCGGGGAACGTGCCGTTGAAGAAGTTGTGGCTGACGTCGAGCGACTCCAGCCGCCGGAGCTGGAACACCGCCGCGGCCGGGAACTCCCCCGCGAACGCGTTCGCGCTGAGGTTGAGCGACGTCAGCGTAGGCGCCAGCAGCCTGGCCGCGGTGGCGGAGAATGTGCCGGAGAGGTTGCGCCGGGAGAGGTCGAGCCCGGCGATGTCCCCCGTGGCCGGGTCGCAGGACACGCCCGTCCACGCGCACCACGGCGGCGCCAGAGAACGCGTCGCGCCCGCGGACGCGTACGTCCAGGGGCGGAGCGCGCTGGACGGGTCGTGTAGGGAGGACTTGAGGGAGAGCAGCGCGAGGAGGGGCAGTGGAGCTGAGGACGCGGCGGTGGTGATGGCCAGGAGAGGCAGCAGGAGCAGGAGGTTGCCGTGGAGAGGGAGCACTAACGGCGGCGGCCAGGAGGAGGTGTCCGTGGTGGCGGCCATGCTGGCGGAGGCGCGGAGGTGGCGGTGGTGGTGGCATGGAGGAGAGGTGGAGGGCGCGGGTGGTAAAATGGAGAGGAGAAAGGTGGTGGCGCACTGGCGAAGGTCATGATGGAGGAGGAGGAGGAGGTGGTGGTGGTGGTCTGGTCGGGCCGGGCACTGCAATAGTGGACGAGTGGCGCGAGACTTTGCTGGTGGACTGGATGGCTTCAAAAGCTTTTCTCTTCCCACCATTGCAGTGCCGGCGGCGGCAATGGCGACTAGGCCTTTTGGTTGTGCGGTGCATGCACATGCCTATTGGCTATTGCCTCTCATCACAGCTACCACTACTACCACTCTGTGTTCCCTTGTTTTCCAAGTGCTAGGTGTCTGAACTTTTTTCAAAGAGGAACTGAATTTAGAAAAAAAAATTGAAACACACTAAAGTAAAGACTTTCATCACTACTGATCTGCTCCCTCCGTCCACCAAAGAATGCAATTCCTACATTTCAAGAAGTCAAACAGTTTCAACTTTGACTAAAATTATACGAAAATGTACTGACCTTCATGAGACAAAATAAATATCATTAGATTAGTTATAAAATATATTTTTATAATAAATTTATTTTGAGATATAAAATGCTAATACTATTTACTATAAACTTGGTTAAAATTGGGCTCGTTGACTGGCACGTTTACCATAAATTGCATTCTTTTCTGGATAGAGAGAGTACAATGGGTAAGTTAAGCGGTATTTTTAAATAACATTTCAGTTTAAATAGGGGAAACGGCTAAGTATATTTCAACTTTCAATTTACACGCTAGTTCAATTTCCACCCATGAACTATATAACTGAGTACCGAACACCCTTCAATGGTTGAAACTGGACAAGTTTACTCATCTAGCTAGTTTCAGGGGTGGTTTTATATTTTCTAAGAATAATAAAAAACCAATTTAATCTATAAAAACTTATAAGTGATTTATGTGAAGTAAAAAAAATGAAACCAATATCATTTAAAAAAAACTATCTATCTATTGGTGATTTGTTTATAGTTACTTAAATCTTATTTGTTAACAATGTTCTTAATGTCGAGTAATAAAATAATATATAAAAAAGTAAGTTTCAAATAAATCTAAATATATTCACCAACAAATAGATATCATTTTAAAATAAATAATACTAATTTCATATTTATCTGATGTAAAATAAATCAGTTATGTTTGTTTAGCTATGAAGCTAGATTTTAATTATTTTTTGAAAATAGAAAGCTACACTTGAAATCAGCTAGAGAGGACCAAATTTGCGTAGTTGCAATACTCGGAGGGCATTGGGTACCCGGTTTCGTGGTTCAAGATTAAAAAAATGCACTACCGTGCAATATAGAGCTTATAACATGGACTTTATCCTTTGCAATACTCATTCCATCCCAAAAAAACATATTATGCTAGGTTTGGAGTAAGTCAAACTTTCTTAATGTTGATGAGATTTATACAAAATAGTATCAACATATCAACATTTGTATCACTAAAAATGTTTGTTATAATAATAAATTATATTATTTATATATCTAAAGACATCATAAACAATATTAGTATAATATTTCTTGTATATATTTGATCAATTTAGGGCTAATTGACTCCTAAAAAAGCAAGAATGACGTTTTTTTAGGGAAAAATGAGTAAGAAAAACAGGAACATCTAAATTCGAGACGAAGAGCACTCAAAGTAGCAGTAAGAAGATTTTATACCCACATCTCCCACCAAGAATTTTCAATACGAAGCCGCAAGAGACAAAAGTAACAAGGATGAGGGATTCATGGCCTTTAGCCTTTTTTTTGTGGCACCATGTTGAACAGTGCGTGTGTTATTGTGTTTGCTGTACGCGACACCAAGGCAACATAGAAATCTCTTTTGCCCGGCATTTGTCTCTTTCACTTTCCTTCCATATATTCCAGACCATGATCTAGCTATACACCTCGCTTCTCAAAAGAGCTACAGCTAACGGACAAACTACAGGGTCGCTGGCTGGTGAACGGACGATGTGGCGTGTGTATGTATGTGCACGGGCCCACGGTGTCAGTGAGAGAGGGGTGGTGCCGCGCCGGCTGCTCGGATTGCATGCTTTGGAGTGAGTGAGGCAGGGGGAAGGAGGGCACTCGATGAGCATGAGCCTGCTGCCAGTGCCAAGACGTTTTTTTTTTGGACAACCAGTGCCAAGACGTTGATATCCTTCTTCCTCCTCCAGACGCGCCTGCTGCCTTGCCTGCCGTGTTCTTTTTGTAACTTTGATGCATGCAAAAGCAATGGAGGAGGCGCGGCTGTGATATGATGGACAGTGGCATGCATCACCTGCTCGGCTGAGTGAGCGTGTCTGCTCATGCTCAATTGCTCCATGAACAGCCCCGGCCCGGGTCCTCTCGTGCAGATTCCCATGCATCCCAGTGGCTACTGGGGACGGCAACCTGCGCGAAAGCCAGCGACGATGTGTCAAAGCTCTTTCTGTCGCTGCCCTTCCCGGCCCTCTCTGAATTTTGGACACTTTGTTTGCTGTCATAGCTTAAAGTTTGAGTTCTCCATCGGCTACTTGTTCTCCACAAATATTCTGTACATGATCCCTGTTTTTTTTCCTTTGCCCTTAGGGGTTGTAACTTTTTCTTTATTTACCAATAAAAATGGACAACTTCTCGTGTTGGTTCGTTCAAAAAAATATATCATATATGATCCCCTTACTCGTGGAATATATATAGATATTGACCTCTGCTCCTAATTTTCACTATCAGATTCAACCTATGACCTGCATGCACGATCTCATACTACTATAAGAATGATCATATATATATCCTAGGTTTAAGTAAAAGTTACTCATCTCACCAGCATTGCCAGATATGAAGCACTCGAGTGTACCAAACCCTGTCATGTGCCCCTGCCTCTCTCTCGAAGCGTTCTGGCCTGGGTGAAGCAACCAAGGCAAATCATGTCTTGCAACTCAGCAGAGATATTTACCATTTCATCGATCCATTTTACCTTTTGCTTGAACCAAGTACTCCCTCCGTTCCAAATTATAGTTCGTTTGACTTTTTTAACCCCAAGTTTAACCACTCGTCTTATTCAAAAAATTCCTGTCAACACAGTCAAATTTAAGTCATTCTGAAGAACTTTTGTTAATAAACCAAGCCGCAACAAAAGAAGTGATATTTTGTACAAATTTTTGAATGAGACGAGTGGTCAAACTTGAGATAAAAAAAGTCAAACGAACTATAATTTAGAACGGATTTAATAAATAACAAAAGCATTGCCACAACTTCCATTTGAGCATATCTGATGCGCACTGTCTTGGTGGCGCGCGGCAAAATGAATGCGGCAGCAGAGCAAAGACGACGCAAACCGCGCGTCCAAACAAGTCAGCTCTACAGATCGAAGAAGAGCTAAAGTTTTTCATAGTTTCATGCATGGCGAACAAGCTAGGAGATCCTTCTGAAACCAAGACGCAAGGCAGCTAGCAAAGTACAATAGAAAAATGTTAGTTGCAACTTTTGATCCAAATAAGCATTGTCCGTACGTTGCTTTAGCTAATCATTTAATGATAGGGAGGGATTGGATAACTAATCCTTATACCCAGTCGCCAGGTCATCCATTATCCAATCAGTTTCGTCCTCCATTGTTTTTTACGTCAGGCTCTGCCGCTGAATGGGTCCCATATAAATATAAACAAATAGTATCCCTCAAAAAAATATAAATAAATAGTATTTAGACTAAAATAAGAGACTAGTTGTTGTATGAATCAGGCTATAAACTTGTTTGTGGATGACTTGTTTTAGCTTATACCTAAATTTTATTGAACTTGTTCTAAGACCGCACAGGTCATATACCATGGGGTTTAAGTAAGGTTACCCATCACATTACCCTATAGTAGTACCAGTTGATGAAGCACTCGAGTGTACGTACAAAAAGTGCAAACTGTGTCAACTGTCCTGAGCTCTATCGATGGAGACTGGGTGTAGAAATCTAGGCAAAAATCATGCCTTCAGACAGGCCTCAGCTTATTGTGGGCCACCTCTAGATGAATCCAAGAAAACCAAAAAGCAGAGAGAGAGAGAGAGAGAGATCTCTATTCGATCATCGTAAAAACACTCATCTCTGCTTCCTTAGTTCCTTGAACCGAGTAAATTACTATATAAGCATGACGAACTGCTGTTTTGAGCTTATTTGATGCGCGCTGTCTGCATGGTGCGCGGCAGAATGGACGCCGCAGAGAGACAAAGCCGGACGAGCCAGAGCACTGGAGGAAGAGAGGCAAGAAAGTCTTCATGGTGGAGATATAAATACATGGCATGACAAGCAAAGCAAAGCTTGCATGAGCCATGACCCTGAGAAACCTCAACAGCCAGCCAGAGGCAGCAGAGAGTACCTGACCGAATTTTTTACTATTTGGCCATTTTTTCGAAAGTTTCTCTCAAATAGACCCCTGGCGGAAAGAATTCCAGAAATGGACCCTTGGCTCGGCGCTAGAGTGACTGGCGCCGAGCTCGGCGCCACGGTCACTGGCGCCGAGGTCTTGGGCACGGAAAAATGGCCTGCCAGGGGCTCGGCGCCAGAGTGACTGGCGCCGAGACACCTGCATTTAACCCAGCCTGCACTTCTTCCCCGAGCGTTCTTCCTCTTATTTCTCCTCCGTCTCGGGTTTTTTTCTCGCCACTTCACCCTACCTCACAATCACCGGCAACTTAGAATTTTGGCTAAGTCTGAATTTTTTCTACGACTTAGAGACTAGAATTACCATGGATATGTAATTTGAATTTTTACCGTAGCAATGCCATATTGAATTTTATTTTGACTTGGATATGTTACAATCTGTTTAAATCTGTGATTTTACCATGAGATGGACATATGTATATTTAGCACGAGATGGTCTGATTTTTTACCGTGGCTAAGTCCAAACTTGACAAGACTTGTTTTGTTTTGTTGTCATGGAAGTATTAGCTTTAACCTTGTTAAACACCATATCATTCCTACTCAACCATATCGCTCAACAGAGCGCAACAACTCCTGACAAAATTTGGTTGTCCATCACAGATCTATTTGTCGGAGTTGAGCATGTTCTCTCTTAGATATGACCACGAGCTCACTCAAATGAGGCTTTTGGGTGGTGCCATGGTGGTTCGTCGGTGTCAGTCTGATGTCACGTGGTGGTGGGACCACGACCTGAGGAACTCGCAGCAGCCAGCAGCTCTCATCTGTCATCTGTGGCTTCCCCAGCAGAGAGAAGACCAGGTTACAGGAGTTTAGCCACTGTCGCTTCTATAGAGTTAAGAAGAACAGGGCATAAAAGATGCGATTCCTTCTCTAGAGTCCTAGGTGAGTCGGGATTTTGCACCACATCCACGATCTATGCGTATTTGTTTTGTGGTATTATGTGCTCTAATATCTGCTTACATTTTGCATAGTGGCTGACATTCTAGATTTGAAAATCACATTGACATATATATCCAAATTTACTTCTCCAATTTCTCACAATCTAGCTTATATGAGATGTACAAATTTATCTGCAGCTCATGTTTTGATTTTGATTGTTTATGAAGCAAATTATCGCGTATCATCATCGACACCTTGGCAATCGTTCCTGACTTTGATCCTGTCACTTCACAGGGACTCAGGTAAGTAAATGATTTAAAGCATCTGAGACAAATGAATGCTCCATCATCATATATGGAACCCCAAACGCCATCAGAGAGTACTCAAACTCGTAGTAAGGTATTAAATTGAGTTGCTATACAAATTTGGAAGATAAAATATCGCAAACTGATTTAGGTTTAGGTCCAAAAACAAAGTTTGTTGTACTCAACTCAAACTACAACTTCTATTAAAAGTCAAACTTTATATCTAGAAAAGAAACTATAGTTTTACTGTGGTCAAAACTGCATCATGAAAAATGGTGTTAACTATTGATCCAACACTTAGAAACATTTTTAGGCTCGTTCATCAACATAAACCCTAGATCATTTTTTATCCTAAGTATTTCTATGTTGTTTTAAGTGCTCAAATATCAAGTCAGTGTAAAACTCTAGAGTTAGCCATATTTCTCAATATCCAAATCATGGTAAAATTTTAAATTTGTCAATGTCCAAGTCATGGTAAAATTCTAGTCTCCAAGTCATAGCAAAAATTCAGACTTAGCCATTTTTGCATATGTCTGTTCCACAAATTTCAGCATGTCCATCTCATGGTAAATTTAAAGACTTAGCCAAATTCTAAGTTGCCCATCTTATGGTAAATTTAGGGACTTAGCCAAAATTTTATATATCCATCTCACGGTAAATTTAGGGACTTAGCCAAAATTCAGCTCGGGGAAGAAGTGCAGGCTGGGTTAAATACAGGTGTCTCGGCGCCATTCACTATGGCGCCGAGCTCGGCGCCAGTCACTCTGGCGCCGAGCCCCTGGCAGGCCATTTTCCCGTGCCCAGGACCTCGGCGCCAGTGACCGTGGCGCCGAGCTCGGCGCCAGTCACTCTGGCGCCGAGCCAAGGGTCCATTTCTGAAATTCTTTCCGCCAGGGGTCTATTTGAGAGAAACTTTCGAAAAAAGGGCCAAATAGTAAAAAATTCGGAGTACCTGACCACTTTTTCCAACTGAGTTACTAGTAGTAGAGGGTAAAAATATAAAATTGGAGTGAAAATATATACCATGCCCGGAAGTTTTGGGCCGAATGTGTGTATTATCGTTACTTTATGCGATGATTGATCGAGCTTAAACATTGTACGGTTGGTGAAGTATAAGAATAGCGCGGCCATGCATGCTTAATCATATATATTAGAAGTACCCATAATGTTTGTAGAGCACACAACAGTATCCTTCCCCAAAGGCAGACAGATGCTAAGGGCGTGTTCTTTTCTCTTGTCGTAGGATCAGAGACTAAAACAAGAACTAAAATGATGTTTATTTCCAGGGACTAAAGAGAAGGAAAGAGACTCCGAGGGAGGAGAGAGAGAGGGGTATGGACTATTTAGTCCCAATTAGCAGCTCTCTAAGGGACTACTGTGTTTTACCTTTTTTTTATGTACTACTACTGTAGGACCATTTTTTTCTTATAATCGCCTTGACCTTTGTCGCAACTCTTTTGCCTTTCTGCTGCAGTGCATGTGCTCTGCATTAGGGCATTGTATATTAGTATTAGTATACTTGTATCATTTGCTAGCTGCTTTGCAGAGAAAGCACAAGCTAACTAACTAAGGTAGTTGTCTCTGAAAAAGCTAGGGATTAGACCGCTGAAATAATATACAAGGGAGCGAGGCCTAGGCTAGGCAGCTCATGCACCAGTCTGCCCCCCCCCCCCCCCCCCCCCCCCCCCCCCCCCCCGATCCATCTCTTGGCTTCGATCCCGTGAGCGTCAAGACTAAAACAAATTGAAAAGGCGGTCCTAAATGCGCATCATTATATGATATATATATATACTTATATACTACTCCTAGTAGTCTCTACATAGGAGTACATGTAGTAGTCCTCATCATTCCCAATGCGGGCAAAGTGTAGCATGGATTGATTTTATTTTGAATCGAAAGATCGATCGGTCAGTCATCATCACCGAGTAAGCATGATGTAATGCAGTAAGATGTGCACATAATTAACAGCTGAAGCCGAGGCTGATAATGAACCACTGCAAGCGATGGATGGGATCATCGGATCTGCAGGGGAACCCAGAGAACGTGCCATCATCGTCATCATCGTCCTCATCGATGCCACTGATGGCGGCAATTACAATTACAGGAGCTAGCTGTGTGCGTGTGTTTCACTAGCTACTGCTGATGAACTGTTAGTTCATCATCATGCATGATCCTTCTATCCTCCTTGCATTTGTTTTTTCTGGATCGGGCATATAGTCCGTTTTTCATTAAGAGCAAGTAGAGGTAGTTAAACAGTTACAACAACAGGCATCCCGGTAATCTCAAGATTATCAAGACCCAAGCACCCGATACAAGAAAAAGCAAGAAAACAATAAGAAAGGCGGAAGGGAGAGGACCCTTCTCCATAGACCTAACCGACTGAACCTGTAGGAAAAAAAATTCAACGCAAAAGCTGCCCACTTAGAAAACGAAGCCGTGGTGGCAAAGCATCCACCGGAAGAACCAAGATAACGGCGACGACAGCGACCAGGTAGCCGCTGTGATCAACCGCCGAAAGAACCCAGATAATGGCGACAACAACAACTAGGTAGCTGCTGTGGTCAACCGAACGACTACATCGGCAACTCCAACAGTGACCAGGTAGTCACTGTGAACCGAGCGACTGCAGCGGCAACATCAACAGCGATAAGGTAGCCGCTGTGAACCGCGCGACTGCGGCTGCAACGTCAACAGTGACTAGGTAGCCACTATGACCAGCAGAACAACCGCAGCGGCAACATCAACTGAGGCAGGGGCAGACCGATGCGAAGAGTCGAATGAGGCACACGCAGGCACAATACAGTAAGGAGCGACATCCAGCGAATGGCGTGGGAGGAGCAGGCGGAGGGCAACAACGAAGCCTTCAACAAGGGAATGACATCTGCGGACGCCAACTTCGCTGGGAGAGGCACCCAAGATGGACTTCCATCCCCCGACTTGCCCCAGCAACCCCAAACGATGAGCAGAAAAATGACGACGCCTCCAAGAAGGTGATGACACTAGCGCACCACCGTTGTCGGGCCAAGGCAAGAAGCATGGCGGGATTTTCATCCGAAGACTGCTCGCTAGCCACGACAGGCCAGATCCGATGGATGCCCGCCGCAGGCGCCAGACCCTCATAGCGCAGCCTAGCCACCACAGTCGTGGACGCCAGCATGACCAAGGCAGGCACGGGAGGCAGCCGTAGCCTTGGCCAACCGCCGCAGGCGAGCCGCCAGGCTACTGAGGCCACCGAACGCCAGGCCAGTCGCAGCGTCCCGATCGGGCACGACGGATCCATGGCAGGATAGGTCAGATCCGGCCCTGGGGCCCCTAGATCTGCCCTGCCGACCATTGAAACCGCCGGATCTGCCGGGGAAGGTAACGGTGGAGGAGGGGGAGGGAGCGCAGTCGGGGTGGCCCTGCCATGCCCCGGCCAGCAGCCGGTGACCCCCAGCACTGGCCCGAAGAGGATTGCTGGTTGTGTCGACCAAGAGCAGGCGCCACGCGTGCGTACCCAGCCCGCCGCTGACGAGGAGGGACGCACGGATGGCCTAGGCGCCACCAGACGATAGATCCAGCCCCTAGAGGTGCGGATCCGGTTGGCCGCCGCCGTTCACCGCCACAGGTGAAGGGGGTGGTGGAGGAGCAAGAGAGAGGGAATGGGCGGGAACCGCGGACGGACGCCCTTTTTTTGGGACCGCCGCCGCACGCCGGAGGGCGGCGACGACGGCCGAAGGGGAGGACAGGAGGGGGGGGGGGGTGTGCAAGCTCAGTGGCCGGTGTGGTCGCCCGATGGGGGGGGGGGGGCGCTCGGGGGAATGGAAAGGCATGATTTCCCCTCCTTGCATTTGTATGTTGTGTACATGCATCTACATGTGTTTCACAGCCTAACTGCAGGCAGGACTGAACGATACTACTCCTCTGTGCTATGCTAGCTGCAACTTTTCAGCAGGCCCGGCATGGAAATGGAGATGGAACGCAATGATGAGAGTGTGGCAGCCTTTGGACGCGGTGGAAACCCATCGAGCATGGACGCCGGCGTGGGCGTGGCTAAAAAAAAAAGCATGGGAGGAGGAGGAGGAGGAGGAGGAGAGGCCGGAGTGGTGGTAGGGCACCCTGGGGGAGCACCGGAGCATGCAGGATGGACGCGTGCAGGCGTCCGATCGATGGTTGCTGCATGAGACACGCGCGGGATTGGGCCGGACGGCTGTGTGCCGGCGGCAGCCCCGGCAGCGGACCAGCGCTGGTGCCTGCTTAGCTTTTCCGTACGTCGCCAGGCAATCGATGCCGCCCGCCCACCGGCCGCCTCTTTATTAGTTTGCTAGCTCGGAAATTTAGGCGCCGAGCGAGGCCGAAAGAGAAGCTTCTTTTTAATATGCATTGTACCCCTGCTAGCACTTGGCTGCCGCCTGCCGTTGATCGGTGATGACTGGAAAGAACACCCTCTTTGTTTTTTTTTTCCGACCTTTCTCTATCTTCCTTCGGGCGGGGAGGCCAATTGTTATTAATCAGTTGAATGAAGTTACAGCTTCGATCAAATTTTGTTCATTTTGAATGTTCTTACAAAAGTCGTGTTTGTAATGCTGCCGCACATGCTTTGGCGGATCTGGAGTATGCGTGTTCTGAAGGGGAAGAGATAGTTACCATCTCTATCCCTTCGGCTGTCAATGTAACTGTGATCGCTGATTCTTCAGCAAACAAGTAATGAAAGTCCCAGAATTCAAAAAAAAGTTACAGCTTCTAGAAACACTTTTATTTATCTACCAAATACCAATCATCTATATATGCTTTTTCCAACACTGTTTAAAGTCTTCCTCTCTTTGTATAACACTTATGGTAGTGCCCGTCTCACATGTGTTTAAAGTTTTCTGTTGGCCTCTTCGTCCATCTCGGAACAGATTACAAGATGGGCAGAGCAGCTCGTCCCTCCAGCGCTTCAATAACCCAGACAATCGTCCCCTCCAGTGCTCTCGCGAATCGTGGCCGTCTGCGTAGTCCACCTGCCGTTTTTTTACTCGGCTCGCACTTTTTTTTTCTCTCGTCGCTCATGCTGCTGGACTGGCGGGCTTACGGGGTCGCCAAACCCACAAGCTCCTCTTGGGTTGTTTGCTCCCTACCACTTGATCAGAAATGAAGGACATCGGACGCAGGTACATCCGAGGACGTAGTGAGTTAGAGGAGCTGGTTCCGTGTGGGTTGGGGGAGGGAGTGAGTGTTAAGGGGGCTTGTGCCCCCTCCTTATCAATAATAGCTTGTGGTTGCTTTTCACTTGCTTTTGAAGGAGCTATTTAATTGGTTTTGAATTTGTATACATTTAACTATTGTGAAATCAAAGTTAAAAGGCAATGTGAAACTATGACGACCTTAATGTGAAACAATGACTTTTGAATGGTGGCCAAATTAGTAAGAATAAAAGTGTAGAAATGAAACAGTAAAATTGAAGTAGTCATGTTCTACTTCTTCCCTCTATAAAAGGAAATGTATGGAGTTGAAAGGGGCATCTTCATGTATAGATGTTCATGTACAGAAATCATCCACAAACAATATAGTTGTGTTCCATCTCCCAACGAACTACTGTCCTCTGTGTTCTTGTGGTTGTGTACCGTTAACATGAAAACTCGATTTCTAATATTAACCATATATTTTTATTTTAGAAAAAAATATTATAGGAAAATTCACTTTTTGAACCAGTCAAGCGCTAAACTTGTGTGGTTTTAACAGTTAGATTGCCAACGATATCTGATTTTGGAGTTTGATTGCCAAAACCATACTCGAATAATAGTTCGATGACCAAAAATAAATTTGTTTCTTGCTTTTTATACACATCGTGAAAAACATACCATAACATCAATGAGAAATGGATTCTTAATAGCTAAGCTTATTATTCCCTTCACCCATTAGCCACATGCATAGCTTTGGTGAACGGCATTAGCCACATTTAAAACTATGTGATCAGCACACACTTCGGCCCAAAAAGCTCATTCAATATTGGATTGAAAGATGAAGAAAAAAGTCCACATTACCTCTCTCAACTTTCACGAAAGTCCGCCTTTTCTCCTTAAACTCTAAAACCGGGTAAAACATCTCTCTCAACTTTTAAAACCGTTCATCTTACCTCCCTAGCCCTGTTATAAATAGTTTTGAAGGCGGTTTTGTCTTTTTCATTTTTATTTATTTTGGCTAAATCTTTGAAAAATAATAGTAAATCATAGCAAAATAATAAAATAGAAAATCTAATTTTGTTGGACTCCACATAAGTAGATCTACACAGTGAACATATAATATGATATGCTTTAGTACAAAGTTTTTGCTGTGGTTTTATATCTATATTTTTCTGTAATTAATTAGAATAATTCATAGCTGCAGTTTCTATGGTCCAATTATGATGAAATTTTTATGGTGGGATAATTATTATATGATTGAACTGTAGTAAAAAATTTATACCCATTGGATCATGTATATATTAGTTATAGATTTATTTATATTTAACAAGCATAAACCTAAATAAAATCTATAACTAAGTTATACATGATCCAATAAGCATGAAATTTTTACTACAGTTTAAGCATACCATAATTAGCCCACCATAAAAATTTAACCACAATTGGACCATAGAAATGCAGCTATGAATTATTCCATTTAATTACAGAAAAACATAGATCTAAAACCATAACAAAAACTTTGTACTAAAGCATACCATATTATATGTTCACTGTATAGATCTACTTATGTGGAGTCCAACAAAATTAGATTTTCCATTTTATGAATTTTCTATGATTTTTCAAAGATTCAGCCGAAATAAATACAAAAGATAAAGATGAAACCACCTTCAAAACTGCTTATAACAGGGCCAGGGAAGTAAGATGAACGGTTTTAAAAATTGAGGGAGGTGTTTTGTCCGGTTTTGAAGTTTAAAGAGGAAAAACGGACTGTCGCGAAAGTTGAGGGAGGTAATGTAGACTTTGAAAAGATGTACATGTTACCCTCAATATCAGAAGTCTCTAAGCCCAAAATTAGTAACTCCAGCCCAGTTAAGATAAAGGTCCACCCTGAATTTTCGGCCCAACAAGCCCACTTCACACATCGCTAATCCAACGGGTGCAGATAGTCCATTTCGTTTTTTTTATCCAGGAAATAGAAACCGAGTTGATCCGGTTTGATTGGCGACGCAGCAACCACCTGTCATCACTCATCACTCCAGTCCACTCCAATCATCCGCTCCAGGAGCCGGCGGCCGGCGGCCGGCGGCGACGAGGGAGATGGCGGCTGCGTCGGCGGCGGAGGTGGGGTACGGGATAGTCGGGGTGGGGATGATGGGGCGGGAGCACCTCCACAACCTCGCCCACCTCGCCGCCGAGCTCGGCCTCCCAGCTCCCCAGGTACTTATATCTCAACCCACCCTCGTAATTATCTGCTAGATTCTGAGTTCTCAAATGTGTTGTCTCCTCTTATAAACTGTGCAAAAAAAAAAAAACAGATTTTGAATAGAATAAATGAATAAATTATGATTAGACTGTGCAAAGCAGAACTATGTGCGTTCTTAGTCGGGTACTAATTACTGAATCGGTAAATCTTAGTAACATCCAAAAGGTTTCAAGACCTTTTCAGGTCACCGCGAGCTGCTGGACAGCGGGCTCTGTGACGCCATCATCGTATCGTCCCCAAACATGACCCACTACGAGATACTCATGGACATCATCGGCCACCGCGAACCGCACCACATTCTTGTCGAGAAGCCGCTGTGCACCACTGTGCAGGACTGCAAGAAGGTTAGTTAGTCCGGTACTTTGTTCTGTTGGTTATGTGATTTCGTCATGACCTGCTACTGCTAGCTAGCGCATTCTACTCTGTTTCTTTTGTTGATATCACCTCACTGTTGTCTACCTTCATCCTCATGGACAGATCACCAAACCATACTCTCTAATAGCACAATATGATTCTACCCCGCCAAAATCATAAATCAGTATCATTGTTCTCCTGACCAGGGAACATGGGATTCATGTTGTTGAAGACAACTGTTTTCATTGAGTTTTAGCTTCACTCTGCATGCCACGGACATTCTGTTTTTGTGTATTAGTATCTATGTTGCTATTGCGTTCAAAAAAATAGTGTTGAAGAAAACTGTTTTCATTGTTTCAGCTTCACTCTACATGCCACAGACATTCAGTTTTTGTGTATTAGTGTCTATGTTACAATGCCACAGACATTCAGCTTTACATGGGTGTTTTTCTGTTCAAAAATATGCCCTGCTCTTGCCGGTATCTTTTCGGAAAAAAATTACCCATGTTACCAACTAGATATCGTGACCTGTCCTCTGTTTCATTTTGAAATTCACATTCTTTGAATCTCTGTTGACTTTTATGTTTCCATACAGGTCATTGAAGCAGCTAAACAGAGACCAGACATACTTGTGCAAGTTGGATTAGAATACAGGTATATGCCACCAGTTGCTAAGCTGATAGACATCGTTAAGAGCGGTACACTAGGACAAGTCAGAATGGTGGCAATATGCGAACACCGTTTTCCTTTCCTTGTCAAGGTACTGGTACCTGTGTTTAATTGTAGTACATACAAGTTCACTTCTTATTGTTTTTAAGTGCTACAACGTGCAGGTGAACAACTGGAATAGATTCAATTGTAACAGTGGGGGAACTCTAGTAGAGAAGTGTTGCCACTTCTTTGATTTGATGAGACTGTTTGCAGCTGCAAATTCCAGTTCGTGTGATGGCTTCAGGAGCCATTGATGTTAACCATAAGGATGAAGTTTATGATGGAAAGGTCTGTTTGTCTCACTTCTTGATTAAAATATTTCATTGGATGCATATTCTGTGCATGCATAGCTCTGTGCTCATGCCCATGCAGCCGTGCCATTTTCAATAAACATGTTCTGTTTCGTCTTTCTCTTCCTACTGAAAGACTTGCGATCAATATAACAGTGAAAGCCTGAGTGCTTATATTTAGACTCACTGCTCTAGCATTTGTGCAATGTTGCAGTTGGAACTCCAACTCCTAATCCATAACAGTAAATAAACCACAAGCTGAAGGCAGCCTTTAAACATTCCTAGTAGTGGCTAAAAGTTGATTATCTCCTAATGCAGGTACCAGATATTATTGATAATGCATATGTGATAGTAGAATTTGATAATGGCTCTCGTGGCATGCTTGATCTCTGCATGTTTGCTGAAGGAAGTAGAAACGAGCAAGAAATTTGTGTGGTTGGTGACATTGGGAAGGTACAATATAGCTATACGTTTCTTACAATTTTTATTTTTCCAAGTGGTGCCATACTCAACTGTAACCTTTTGCAGATGTGATTCTAGGTAATTTAGTTATACTTAATTGGCTCAGTTTACAGTTTGGTATCCCAAAATTCCTGTCTGATTACTCTGTTTTACTAGTAGTGTGTAGGTACAGTATACAAGTATGTTATCCTTAGAAGAAAGGCCTGAAACTTGAGGGAAAAAATATCACCAATTATAGAAGTACATGTTCCCTTGACTGTGATTCAAGTGGGTTAAACTACACTGGGCTCTAGAATTAGCTTCTGGCACATACCTATGTAAAATTAGGAAGTACAGTTAACTGTGACTTATTCCTTAGTGTGTGGATATGCCTAATACATAACGGAACCATGAACTGTTTAGGCTCAAGCTAACCATACAAATTATGAACTCGCCAATCCAACAAATGGCTGTGCTTGTTTGTACTAAATATAATCATTAATGCTGGAATAATCACCTTCTTGTACTACCAAGAGGTCTAGGAAAATGTACCAATTTCCTCTTGTTTTGGCACCTTTTTGGGCAAATAATTAAGGTAGCCTCTAGAGTCTAGCTGAGACATTATGAATGCTACTTGCTATGTATTCCAAAGGCTGATCTTGGATGGGGAATCATTGATGAGTAAGTTAGTTCACAAAAAGCTTGGTGATAAAATGCATGAGCATGCACTCTGTTGCATGAAAACAAAGTTCAGGATGAAGATCAAAACTGGTGGTTCTGATTAGCTAGATATCTGGTCGAATCAATAAGGCAAGGGAAGCATCTGGACTGGATTGTTATAGGAGTCTCTGAAAATCTGCAACAATATTATCTCTACAAGAGGCCTAAGGGATATAGTGGTTTTATAATATTCTTGATCAGTTAATTTTCCTGCTTTGAGGGAGAGGGAGGGCTAAATGTCTATTTAAAGTCTGAACTGTGAGTCCCTATTGTGTCACTGTTCATAGTCGACCACAGGTAGCTCAGGTTCCTCTCATCTCTGAGTGATTTTTCAGATGGAAGAAATTGGTTTATTCTTGTTGAATCTTGTTTCCTAACAAGGATCTTGAATCTCTGCTATCCTGTCTTTGTTTAAAATTCAGTTCTAGTGAACATGATACATTTTTTATTGAAACAGGGTGAAACTTTTGTTCCAGAGAGCATTGTCAGGTTTGGAAAGAGAGCAGGAGGCAGAGATGGAGTTGTAACAGTAATGGCGGAAGATGAACGGATCAAGTATGCTCTATTTTTTCTGTCCCATATTAGCATTTATTTTTCATAAGTCCTACAATTTAAAGAATATTTGTACATTCAAATGACAGTCTCAAAAGTAATAATTTTGTTGTTGGCCTTGCCCCTGTACCACCTTTATTTACAGCGCTTGCATATTCGGTGCTTCTTGCACTAGCGTAGTCTGATTCTATATGACCAGATAATCAATGCACACTGAACCCAAAAAAATAAGAAATTTCTATTTAATTTTGCCTTAGGATTAGAGTTAAGATGCACAATGCATAGTTTTGCATACTGCAAGTTTTGGCTTGTATCTTAACGAAGTGTGTGTATCATAGGTATCAAGGTCTTCATCATGGATCCAGCTATTTGGAACACCTCAATTTCTTGTCTGCTATAAGGGCTCAAGGTGCATCAGGACCATCTGTCAACTTAAGTGACGGTCTACTATCTGTTGCCATCGGTGTGGCTGAGCAATTATCCATCGAGAAGGGCCGGTTTGTAACCATGGAAGAGGTCTTAGGTTTGTAGCCTGGTGATAATTCAGGCATGCTAATGTATTGTAAAACCTTTTGTGTATTATTAGGTACATGGACTTAAGAGTGCTCAAGACTGACGAGTTTATGCAAAGTTAGGATAACATTAATACAGGCATTTGAAACAGAGGAATATGATGATAATCTTCAAGCAAATGTCATGGAGTAGCAGGGTTATATTATCTGCAAGTGATATCTTGGACCTGTTGGTTGTGATTAACGGATCAATAAATCTAGAATATGTCATATTATTTCTCTTGATTTCTCTCTCTGAGTTTTAGAGAAGTTTAATGACATGTCAACAATATTATTATCTCATATTTACCTACAAGTTTTTTAGAGCATTGAAGTTATTGATTGATTTCAAGACAGGACGAATCAAGGCGGAGTGTTGAGAAACAAGTCGACCTGTCAGTGATCTTGTCCCCATGGATTCACCCTGCGAATTCAACCCATGGATTAGTGACTAAGATTAGCAGTAGCCGTCTATGTAATCGTATGCTTACTATTCTCTCATGTAAAACACTGACATCCCCTGGACGTGTGTCGGCCATCCCCTAGGCGACGGTTCGCTACTTACTCCCCTGTCCTTAAAAGAACAGATTTATAGCAAGTTTGGGACAGACTAGAAAATAGGATAAATGACTTTGTTGCCTCTCATTAAGCTTCTAATTAACTTTAACTGCACTCACCACTTGCCGAGAAGCTACACATACGCCGTATGGTGTTTCTAATAATATATTAAATGTTATTGCACCAACTACATCAATACTTACCTGTTCGCTTTGCTGAAAAGACAAGCTGAAAAGTACTGTTCACTGATTTTTTGTGAGAGAAAAACAATATTCCTTCATTGAAAAAGTACGGCTCATAAGATAAATAAATACATCCGATGGATGGTGAGGGACTAAAAGTTGATTTATTCAAAGATAAATTTTATCATAGAAATCTATTTTTTCAAGGGCAGAGGGAGTACAAAACCTGAGCGATGGAAGCAACACAGTTCAATTATTTCTTTCTCTCATTCTCGTTCTTACAACTTCAAACAACAACGACAGCCGACACGCCAGCTGTACCAAAGAAGAAACAACAATGATAGCCGAGGGATAATTGAGCCCAACACCTATAGGTAAGTTGGACATTAGTAATGAAACAGCAATGACAGCCGAGAGATAAAGGAGCCCAAATGCAGCGCCTGTGGGCAAGTTGGGACTGGTCCCTGTGTCGACACAGACTCGTTGACGTTCTTCATTCTTCATCACTGCTCCAATGAGTATTTGCCACGTTACGGGAGTACCTTCGTGAACGGGGGACACCCTGACCCCGCCTCGCTACAAGGCAAGAAGAAACCACCATAAGTGAACTCCAACAAAGAAGACCGGTGGAAAAGAAGAAAAAAAAGTTTTTCATTTTTATATCCCTATATACGTATTCTCTCTGTTTCAATTTGTAAGTTGTTCTAGCTTTTCTTAGATACGTTACTTTTACTTATATTTATACATAATGTATATCTAGTTGTGTAGCAAAATCTACATATCTAGAAAAGACAGAATGACTTACAATTTAGAACTAAGGGAATACTATTTGTTTCCGTCAGGATCCGGTTTGCTATTGGAATTCGGATGTATTATTGGATATAGATCTTGAAAAATTGAAGGTTGGAATCCACTTTTCCAAGCTTTATAAGGCTATATTCTCAGTGCATTATGTGTCACTGTTTCAAATGTTATTATGAAACTTAAGATACAACTCACCCAATAAATAGTATCATGATATTATTTCTTACGAGCATCTAAACAATTAATTATCATATATCTTTTATCTATGAAAATGGATCCAAGGGTTGTGCGCGGGCTTCTAATGTCGACGAGGATACAACTTTTATCTCTATCTTCATTAAATCCATGCTAAGTCAGCAAAAAAAAATTCTAGGTGGCATCTAGTTAATTAGTATGCACTCACTCCGTTTAGAAAAGGATGTAATTCTTGTTTTTCAAGGGCTTTTAAATTTGACCAAAGTTATACGAAAAATACTAACATTTATGATACAAATTAAGTACTATTAGATTAGTTATGGAATATATTTTCTTAATAAACTAATTTGGAGACATAAATGTGAATACTATTACTAACTATAAACTTGATCAAACTAACTACTATCCATTGGCACAGGCATACCTTTCTAGCCTCACTTTCCTAGGGCCGTGTGGAACTGGAAGTCAATCTTCATTAAAAATCGGATAAAAGGATATCCATTGACTCGTTATTAGTCTCATGGGATATGCTCTAGAATGGCTCAACAAGGCAAAATAAGTTACATAATCTCCAGGATTGCAAATTCCCATAAAAGTCACTTGCTCCGCCCTTTTTAACTGTCGTTCTCATTAAAAAAACATATTTGACTTTAACTACATATATAAGAAAATATCAATATTTATGGTATATAGTTAGTATCATTTGATAGACTGTCTATTTTTCATAACAAATTTATTTGAAGATACAAATGTTATTATTTTTTATAAAACTAGTCAAACTTAAGAAAATATTTGATGACTAGCATGAATAACGACATTTAAAAAGGGAACGAGGGACTATAGGATAAAGGAAGTGACATCCGCGCATCAGGCTATTTTTTGGGGGTACGGATGTGCATGTTTACCAAATGAACGAAAGACATGACGTGAGCCAGTGCTGCACTGGTAAGACACTCCGGCATTCTCCTTGTGAATCGCTTTTTCCTGACACTAAAACAAAAATGTACTCCCTCTATTTTAGAAATTGACTAGGCATGTGTTCTCCAAAACTATAATTATATTTTACATGTAATTTTTTACTAAAAATGTTGGTAGCTTCAAAACTATAACCATAGAAAGTAAGACATTGAAATATGAATTTAATGATATATTTTTTGTTTAATAGAGTTTATATCACAAAATACATCCATATTGAATCGAAAGTCTCCAGCATACCGACCACGCAAATTAGCAAACATGTATTTTAAATAAAAACCAGAACAACAACAAAAATAAACCATAAATTAGCAAACATGCAGATAGCTAATTTTTTTATGTATCTTGGCATGTTTGATATTGCAAATTATGGTTCAAATCAATATGGTTGAGTTAGGACTTGCCTTCACCACGGTGATTTCCCGCCGATGGTTCCTCAGGGACGTCTTGTTGCCTTTCGACTGCCTTCTTGAATACTTTTTTCCTCGAAATTTCATGAGTTAACATCCAATAAGTAAACATTGATAAAACAAATCCAAACAGAAATTTAGAAACTGATGAAATTAAGCAATTATTAGTAGTGATGTATAGACCATAGGTTTGGACAAATTTACACATATGGATATATTACAAGCAGAGTTGAAGTAGAGAAGACACAGATCTGGGAAGATTTACCAAAAAAAATAAGTGCAGAAAATAAAGATGAGGATTATTTCAGAAAAAAGCAGATAGATTTTCGGATTTCATGGCTGGAAACAAAATAGCTCTTTTTTAATAAAAAAAAAGTTAACGCAAGGATAAGGTGAGCTTACTGTCGGAATTTTCCAGTATCTCTAGAGCAACTTCAGGACAGGTGGCTTTGAGTTCCTTGTATCCTTCACTTGAGAGCACATCATCCCTTGTTCTCTCAGAAGAGTTGATAAATTGGATGCATGCACCTTTCAGCTCCCTGCAATGATGATTGTGAGCTAGGGCTATAGTGGTTGTGACACTGTCAACAGTTGGTCTCTTGGAAAGGATGTTTCCACAATACAACTTCATCCTTTTCATGTCATATTTGTCGGCAGCCGCCAATAAACTCTTAGCCATTTCCTCATTTCTGTGTTCTTTCAGCAATGAATCTGTGTAGATGAAGTGACGCAGGGCCTTGAAAACAGCGGGCTCCATGTCTTGAATAACAACTGTGCTGCTGTTATCAGGAATAGCCCTCCTGTCCCTCATTGTTTGTCCATCGAGATGAGGCTGAGTAGCAGTAGTTTTTAAGGCCGGACAACGAATGTCAAGGATGAGCTTGTGGGCACGGAAATCCTCAGATTTAACCTTGAATGTGATATCCCCATCGTCCCGATCGCGGGACAACAAATTTCCAAGATGAGATGACAAGTCTGAGGGCGGCACTTGAACAACGACGACGGGGTTGGAACTGACAGCAGTCTCCTTCAACTGTGATTCCTTTATAACAGTGACAAAGCATTGGATCTTAAGAGAATCGTTCCGAAGATACCTAGGTAGATCGCTTTTCTTCTTGAATTTGTCAGTTCCGCAGGTGGATGAAGCTTCAGCTGTTAACACAGTCGTTGACTTGATGGCGGCTTCGTCTTCAGTGAGCCTAAACTCGTACGCCAGCCTCACCTTGGTGAACTCACTCATGAGCTCCAGTTGTACTCCCACGTAATCTTTGCACTCTTCCCCGTTGCCGGTTCCGTCAGGGTAGTAACGGATGCGCCAGTCATGGCCGCCGACAGTGAACCTGGTGGAGCAGATGTATCCTCCATCGCCGAGGTCGCTGTGCTGGCTGTAGTCGCTTATCTCCAATGTGTGTACCTCACTGTCCGTCACCGAGCTGCATATCGACGCTGATGCCCTTGCCCTCGCCTGGGATGCCATTGCTACCCAGCTTTTCTCTAGAGTTTGTTGTGGATCGGATCAGAGTTCTGGCAGCGGGGCTGGGGGGGGGGGGGGAGTTGGGGGTTGGGGGTTGGAAGGAAGGGTGCATGAGAAACGTCTTTTATAGACAAGAGTTTCCGACATGGCTTGTCTATTATATTACTCCCTCTGTCTCAATTAATATGTTGTTTTGCCTAGAAAAATCAAAACGACCTATAATTTGAAACAAATGGTGGTTTTATGATTGACACTAATACAAAATCAAATTTTGCTGATGCTTGTGATTTTTTTTACTGGCGGTTAATGATGTATAGGCACCAGTAAAAAGAAAATTGATGGCCTATGCTATGAACCGCCAGTGTAATTCACTTTTACTAGCTGATTTTTTAAGTCTAGCTACCGCATTCTAGTGGCGGTAGATTTAAGAAAACAACTAGTAAAATCAGTCTACCTTCCTATTTTAAGGTACAGTCAGACTATTTACCGGCACACTCAATAAATTCTCACCTCCTAAAACTAATCTCTACACCTAAAAAGACTCTAACGTCATCATCTACCTAGTGATACCAAATCTTGATCGTTGTTCACGTGTCCGTGACCGATAAGAATCATTCTCCAGTCAAAGCTCACGCGTCCGCGTCCTACCAAGATCCGATTCAAAAATCGGATCCACTTCCGCGTTCAATACGAAGTCCTCAAAGCACACGTCCGTGTCTGATTACTGAGGTTCAGACTAAAAAATTATGACCACGGTACAACACACGGGCATATGTCTAGTTAATAGATAAAGGAAATGAGTACCACTTTCAAAGGAAGAGCTTTTAAGAGGACCGTCTCTGAAAATCATAGGCCCAGCCCATCTGCTTTTCTCTCTTATTTTCCCCACAGCCCATGTTCACCTTCATCCATGTGTCTTTCACTTCCCTCACCCACCACCTCATATAGCTTTTCGAGGAGTTAACTAATTTTAAATTTGGCTAGATTTATATAAAAAATAGTATCAATGCTTAATTATATCTCTACAAATATTTTTGTTATAAAAAATAATATGAAATTAATCTAATGATACTTATTTAATATTATAAATATCTAAACTTTATAATGTATATTTGGTCAAATTTGAGATTGTGTGTAGAGGTACATATCGGATTAGGACAGGACAACGGTCTCCACCAAACCAGCCTTGACGAGGTTGTTGTGACATGTTCTGACAACTCATATGGTAGTTATGTAGAGATTGCGAAAGAACGCCTCAAAGTTTGGGTAGACTAGCTGGTCAACCCTCACCCACAGAGTCAGCCTCATTGGTGCTATTCCAACCAGCAGCTTCAACCTGTCCTGCAAAAATACTGGCAATAAGCTTTTCTTCTCCCTCCAACCGAAAGTAAAACTTGCAAGCATGTGAAGCCAATTGATAAAACTAGTTTGGGGTGGCTTTAGTGGCTTCTAATACAGATCGGCGTGCTGTATATTAGAGCAGGTACAATAATTGGCTTATTGTCAAGCAAATGTTGATGCGGAGGACAGAAGTAAGGAGTGAGAGAGAGGAGAGCTCGGCTCTCATGCAAGTAACAAGCTGGGCATAGATGCATATGCAGTAGTGGGTCCGTGCACTAAGTGAATGTGAGAAATATTAGGAAAGAGAAGATGGGGTATGGATAAAACTAACAATAAAAAAGTTTCTTATAGACAAATAAAAGACTACTATTGTATAGCTTGGCTCTTGCAACTTGGCTAATAGTTAAATACTTAGCTCTATTATTGGCCTTGCTCTTAGAGAAACCCAAGCTATAATAAACCCGACCAATGAGGCTCTAGTGCATGCATGCATCCCTCCACAGCCAGACAAGAAAATTATTACTACGTGAGACTACTTGGATTAGTTACGTACGTACGTGTTGCTGGCCCAGGCTGGCCGTAAGCTATGTGGTCTAGCGTCTAGATCTAGATCATATGAACGCGCGTGATGATTAGACCAGTCAAACGGTTGTTGGTTAAAATTAGTCGCTAATTAATCATGTCGGGGGACTATCCCTGTCGAGGTTAATATAGCAGCTATATATTAGTAATGTGCATGCAGTGACAATCTAGTACTACTGGCAGTACCTTCTCAACGTTACGTTCTGGTAAAGATTCTGCCGCTGATGCTCAGACTTCGGAGGACCAGACAAGCCGAGGAATTGAAGAAGCAGCGTGAGATGCGCGTACTCAACTCAAGTACAAACCGTGATCATGTGGCATGCACTACGGGATACAGCCCAAAAACACTCGGCAAAGGGTTTACCGAGTGTAACACTCAGCAAACGACACTAGGAAAACTTTTTAACGGCAAACCATGTTTACCGAGTGTTTTTTATCGGACACTCGGCAGTGAATGTGTTACTGGTGTACCAAGTAATATAATTGGCGATGTTGTGTTGTGGAAATGAATTATTGTGCCACTGACTTTATTGTATGAATTTAATCTCTCCAGTGAATTTAGTTTGGAATAAGTATAAAATCTTTCTATAATTATTTGGCATCATCCAATAATTACTTATTGTTGCACTTCTGTAGATGATGCGCACCCGTGGGCAGGTGTTGACTGGAAGTCAGGATGCTAACAACAATCCACCACCACCACCGCCTCCCACAACAGTGGAGTTCTTTGCTCAGTTTCTGGGGAACCAGCGTGTTATGGAGGAAATGCTGCGCAATATTGCGTAGAATACCGCACGCGGGGGACATCAGCGTCCGGGTCCGGAACCTAACCAGTATAGCACGTTCAAGGATTTCTTGGACATGAAGCCACCTATCTTCAAGGAAGCAGAGGAACCACTACAAGCTAATGAGTGGTTAAACACAATTGAGCAGAAGTTTCGCCTTCTGAAGGTCACAGACCAGATGAAAGCTGAGTATGCCTCACATCAGTTGTAGGGACCCATAGGTATATGGTGGACCCACTACTTGTCTACCTTACCTACCGGTGCTAATTTCAGTTGGGATCAGTTCAAGATAGCCTTTAGGGGACATCACATACCCCTAGGGCTTATGAGGATGAAGGCCGTAGAGTTTATGAAGCTCACTCAGGGACCCAAGACCCTCACTGAATACATGTATGCTTTCAACAACTTGTTGATGTATGCTCCTGGGTTTGTGAATACTGAGGAGAAGAAAATTGAGAGTTTTAAGTGAGGACTTAGTACTAAGCTGATGAAGACCATGGTAAATTCTAAGTGCGCAACTTACAACGAGTTTGTCAGTGATGCTCTTACCCAGGAAAACCATAACAATTTGCATGCTGCAGCTAAGGGGCGTAAGCAAGCCTTTGAGGCAGGTGCATCAGTACCGTCCACCTACGCCATGGTTTAGGCCACCACAGAAGAAGGCACAGCCCAACCAGCAACAGAAAGTGTATCGTAGGGTTTTTTCTATTGCTCTACCAAAGGGAAGTGCAGGATAGAGAAGTTCAGGGACACCAAGGCACAACTTACCGTGCTTCAACTGCAACAAGCCCGGTCACTTTACAAAGGAGTGCCCTTATCCCAAGAAAGGCAACAATCAGAACCAAGGCAACCAGTGGCAGGCAAATGCTAATGCCCATTCAGGGCATGTTCATTACACTGTCGTGGAAAAAATTCCTATGGGAGAGGTTGTCACTGCTGGTATGTATCTTGTGGACCTACACCCTGCAATTGTTTTGTTTGATTCTAGAGCTTCACATTCATTCATGAGTCAAACATTCGCATCTGAGCATAATCAGAAGGTAAAAGTTGTAGACAAGGATGGCTATTGTATAAGTTCAGCTAGGGCTAGTATATCTACCAACCAGATAGTTCGAAATGTACTCATCTTAATAGGAGGAAGGGAGTTTACTATGGATCTTGTAGTGTTACCAGGTTTGGGGATAGATGTGATCTTGGGTATGCACTGGATGAGTGGTCATGGAGTCATTATTGATATCGCAAATAGAACCATCGAGTTGAGGGAACCAAAAGGGGATGGTACGTTTATGGTGCCGCTTCCTAGGAGTTTTGACCTTCAAAACTTATCTTGTGCTATCCAGACCACAACTCTCTTTGATATTCCAATGGTATGTGATTTTCCAGATGTATTTCCTGATGAGTTACCTAATTTACCACTGGATAAAGATGTGGAATTTGCAATTGAGCTAGTGCCTGGTACAACACCCATATCAAGGAAACCTTATAGGATGCCACCAAATGAGCTAGCCGAACTCAAAATTCAGTTACAAGAGCTTTTAGATAAAGGTCTTATTCGACCTAGTTCATCCCCATGGGGTTGTCCGGCTTTGTTTGTAAAGAAAAAGGATAAGTCACTACAGATGTGTGTGGATTACAGACCACTCAATGCCGTAACCATTAAGAACAAGTACCCTCTACCATGCATCGATATCTTGTTTGATCAGCTAGTAAGAGCAAAGGTATTTTCCAAAATTAACTTGAGATCAGGTTATCATCAGATTAAAATTAGACCGGAGGACATACCTAAAACAACTTTCCCAACCAGATACGGCCTGCATGAGTATCTTGTCATGTCTTTTGGTCTAACAAATGCTCTTGCATACTTCATGTATTTGATGAATTCGGTATTCATGTCCGAACTCGACAAGTTCGTGGTTGTGTTTATTGATGACATCCTGGTTTACTCTGAGAACGAGGAAGATCATGGAGAGCATCTGAGGATTGTCCTAACCAGACTGAGAGAACATAAATTGTATGCCAAGTTTAGCAAATATGAATTTTGGTTACGGAAAGTGCCTTTTCTAGGTCATGTGTGGTCAGAGGATGGAATCTCGATAGATCCGAGTAAGGTACAATAAGTCTTGGATTGGAAGGCCCTGACCTCAGTTACTAAAGTTTGGAGTTTTCTTGGTTTAGCAAGTTACTATCGTCGTTTTATCCTAGATTTTTCCAAGATCGCTAAGCCAATGATAAGGTTACTACAGAAGGATGAGAAATTTGTTTGGAGTACAGAGTGTGAAGTTGCTTTTCACACTCTACGGACCTTGCTAACCATCGCTCCTATTTTAGCACAACCTGATATCGAGAAACCTTTTGATGTGTTCTTATGCAGGTCGTCCAAGTCATTTCTTATGCCTCGCGTCAACTAAGGAAGCATGAAGTTAATTATCCGACCCATGACTTGGAGTTAGCAGCAGTTGTTCTTGCACTGAAGATCTGGAGGCACTATTTGCTTGGGAATGTGTACCATATCTATACAGATCACAAAAGTCTCAAATATATCTTCACTCAACCTGAGTTAAACATGAGACAGAGAAGATGGTTAGAGTTGATCAAGGATTATAACTTAGAAGGGCATTATCATCCTGGCAAGGCGAATGTGGTTGCATACGCCTTAAGCCGCAAATCTCATTGTAATTCCTTGGGGGCACTATTGGAAGATGGATTTAATCTGTTGCATCCTGCTGTGTTACACAATATCACTGTTAGTTGCTCACTTGAGAGCAAGATCATCGAAATTCAGAAGACCGATGTAGGTGTGTTTCACATCAAGAGAAAGATGAAAGAGAAGTAAACCAAACATTTTAGACTAGATGATAGAGGTGTGCTATGGTTTAAGGATCGACTTGTGGTGCTAAAGGATCGTGAGCTTAGAAACCAAATCTTAGATGAAGCTCACTCTTCCAAGTTATCTATCCATCCTGGTAGTAGCAAAATGTACCAAGACTTGAAAACACATTTCTGGTGGACCAAGATGAAGAAAGAAATCGTAGCCTATGTTGCTAGAAGTGATACCTATAGTAGAGTCAAGGCAGATCACCTGAAACCTGCTGGACTACTTCAACCTTTGTCTATTCCCGGTTGGAAGTGGGAGGAGATCAGCATGGATTTTATTGTTGGACTTCCACCCACTCAGAAGGGTTTTGACTCTATATGGGTAATTATAGACCGTTTGACCAAGTCCGCACACTTCATTTCGGTCAGGACCAATTATCGACCACATCAGTATGTAGAACCGTATATAGCTCAGATAGTACATTTGCATGAGGTACCAAGAATCATCATGTCAGATAGGGGATCTCAGTTTATTGCTCATTTCGAGGAGCATTTGCACAAACAATTAGGTACCAACTTAGTTTGAAGTTCTGCCTATCACCCTCAGACATCTAGACAGACTGAGCGAGTGAATCAGATATTAGAAGACATGTTGAGAGCATGTGTAATTTCTTTGAAAGGTTCATGGGAAAAGTGGCTACTTGTAGCTAAATTTTCCTATAACAATAGTTACCAAGAGAGTATTAAGATGCCTCCTTTCGAAGCTTTGTTTGGTCGGAAATGTAGGACTCCTTTGAATTGGGTTGAACCCGGAGAGAGGAGGTACTATGGAATTGATTTTGTCAAGGAAGCCGAAGAGCAAGTCCGTATTATCCAACGCCACATTGAAGCCGCTCAATCTAGGCAAAAGAGTTATGCTGATAAAAGAAGAAGACCAATTGAGTATGAGGTAGGTGACTATGTATACCTAAAGGTATCACCGATGAAGGGGGTACAATGGTTTGGTGTAAAAAGAAAACTTGCACCTAGGTATGTAGGTCCCGACAAGATTCTTGAGAAAAGTGGGAGAGTAGCATGCAAACTGCAGTTACCTCCAGAGATGAGCGCTATTTTCAACATCTTTCACGTATCTCAATTGAGGAGATGCTTGCGTGTTCCTAAGGAAAGAGTCAAAACGACAAATATCAAGGTAGAATCAGACCTAGCTTATGAAGAGAAGCCAGTACAGCTGTTGGATAGTAAAGAGAGAGTAACTCGGAATCAAGTGATTAAGTTCCACAAAGTAATGTGGAGTAATCACAGTGAATGTGATGCAACATGGGAGAGAGAGGATTATCTACGTGAAGTTTACCCCGCATTGTATGAAAAATGGTGGGTCACCCAATCTCAGGGTGAGATTCCTATAAGGGGGGTGGGGCTGTAACACCCCAGTGTTAAGGTTGCATTTTTTACTTGCATTGCATGAGCATAAGTATCATCCACTAATTCATGAGCATAAGCATAAGACTAGCATTTATTTACTCTAGGTTTATCTTCATGAGATGCTTAATTATACATGTATATGCCTTATGGTCATGCTTGGTTAATGCAAGTGGGTGTTGTTTGGTCACCAAAACTACTTAGACATACTTAGAATGAAAAATGGAACCAAGTTTGTATTCATGAGTTGGCCCAAAAATGCTTCTAAGTGATAGTTCTACTAGAATTACCTTTATTAAGTTGATTGTTTGACCTATCTTGACCAATTACTTAGAGAGCATGCATAGCCATGGGACCTAAAAAAAGTTGTAGTTTAGGTCATGTAGAAAAAAACTTTGTTTAAGGGGCAAGAGCTGAATCAGTGCCTAAGTTGGTCAAATAGGGCTTCCAAAATTCAACTTAATGCTATTTTGAAACTTGAAATTTTTTTAAGTCATTGGCTGAATTACAGTTTCGAAGTAGCCCAATTTTGGGATTTTTAGTTTGAAAACCATTTGGAATTTGACAAAACATCATTAAGCAAACTTCGAGTACTCGTGTAGCTCTACAAAAAGGTGAAACTGGTTTACCAAAATGCACCACGGTTCAGGAGTAGTAGAGGGTTGAAAATCGGGTTTTAGACACCTGCGTCAGGCCTCAAACCGGCCTTTGCCGCGCGCAGCTGTGGCCGACCACAGGCAGGCCTCGAGCACCGCGTGGCAGCTGTATGCCGGTGCCGGCCCGCTCTGTCGAGCTAGAAGGAGGAGAACATGGGCACCCACACTCTGGCGCGCTCACTCACTCTCTCGCTCTCCCTCTGTCTCGCCCGTCCTCACCGAAGCGGAGAAAAGCATAGCGCCGTCGCCGTCATGCCTTCGCCGACCGCGCTAGTCACCTATGCCGCACCATCGCTCAATTCATCTTGCCCATAGCTCCACCGCATCATGCGCTGCACCGTCGACCCGCTAGTAACGCCCATCGAGCATAGGTAAAGCCCCTAGAGCTATCGCCACGGCCGCCATGGCCGCTGTGTGCCGCTGAGCTTGAGCTCGCCGTGGCCAGACCACCTTGCGCATGCATCGCTCTCCCTCTCTACCGTTTCGTAGTCACGAGATCTAGTAGATGCTATAGCCGCTGGTCATTGGCCAATGCCGACCTCGCAGGAGGAAGGACGGGCACCGCACCACCGTGAACCGGCCGCGTTGCCGCCACACACGTCACCGTGGCCATGCTGGCCCGGTCTCTTTCCTCTCTCGCTTTCAAGAGCTAGAGCACCGCCTAGAGATTTTGAAGCTCATGGGGAAGATGGGTGCATGATGCCGTCACCCGGCTTGTTGGAACGCCGTAGCACCGCCGTCGCACTCGCGCCGCCGCTCTGCCATGCACGTAGCCGTGCTTCGTCGGCGTCTCCTAGGGCCCCAATCCTAACCCTAGATCTCCGCTAGACCACCTTGAAGCCGTAGCCAAGCTCGTTCCAGGTCGCTGTGGCTGGAGATGGCCAGAGCGCCGTCGTGCTCTCATCGCCGTGACACCTTGCACGTGGCCAGACCACACCGCCACTCCACCGTAGCCCCTAACCCTAACCTGAGTTTCCTTAAGGTTCACTGGAGCCTCCACCAAGCTCAGGCGAGCTTGACATTGCCGGAGACGGCAATGGCGCCACCGCGCGCCTCCTCCGCCCGCCATGGCCACCGTCGAGCTAGCTCCGGTGAGCCCCTTGGCCGACCAACCCCTCCAGTAGAAGCGCACGGAGGTGGAGAGCACATTGGTGGTGACTTTACCACCGGTCAAAGTGCCGCCCCTGCTTCTGTGCCGGTGACAGGTAGGGCCAGGTTGACCCCGGGTCCCAGCAGTCAGCTACACTGATTGCAGTGCACTGGGTGCACATAGCATTAACCGATTTTGATATTTTCCTTAAATGTTTTCTAGATTTTGATGCAAACTTTTAACATGCATAACTAAATCTAGGAGTGTCCAAATTGAGTGAACCAAATTTTGTTATCTTCATCTTGATGAGTAATATCTGTTAAATGCTAGTTCTTGTGAAATTAATTGTGGTAGATTTATGTAACTTATGGGCATGAAATAATTTTCACAGTGTTCTGGTATTATGAGGAATGGAAAAAAGTAAATCTATTGCTTGACACTTTTCACTATGATAAGTATATTTAAGTGGTAATACACCATGTAACTTGCCATTTTTGTAGAGTTTGTTGTACTTGTCAAAATGACATGAAATTGTAACAGAAGACTTTTGAGAGCATGTGTGGGCTGCTGTAATTTTTCCAGAATTTATTGAGTATTGTAAGTAGCAGTTCCAGTTTTCATCTAAATTAAATGAATTAACAAAGGCTTATATAAAATTGGTTTGGGTCCAACCATTATACTTTTTAATATGTTGGGAATATATATAACCTAATGGTGCAATTGGTTGTGCCCAGTTTCAATTTGTTGTATGCACTTAGTTAATTATTGCTCTATAATTCAGTTGCATCTAATTTTCTTGGCTTGGTTGCTTTGCATAGACTTAAGGCCTGTTGTTTAGATGCTTAGGCTAATTGAGATAAGTTGTTAGCAGCAGGTTTTAGGTCTCTTACTGATGATGAACAACTTTACCTTAGGTTGCTAGAAAGTGGTGAGTGTATGTTTCTTGTACTAGAGAAGAGATATACACCTACTCAGTAAAATTTAGTTAATCATAGTATTACCTTGTTATCATGCTGGTTAAGAATATATATATATATATATATATATATATATATATATATATATATATATATATATATATATATATGTTTATATATATATATATGCATTGCACCATATCATTCATATCATCCCTTGTGCATTCCTGTATTTATCCATATCTTCATGCATATAGGATCGCCGGAGGGGAATAAAACTTTTGGAGTTTGAGGCTGTGGGAGAAGAGGACCAGCAGGAGACCCAGCAACAGGAAGTTCCAGAAGGCGAAGAACAGGCCCCGGAAGAGTTGCCTGAGTGCCTCGACCACCGACCCTCAGCTTTTATGAAAGGCAAGCCCCGAAGCATTCTAAGCCTCCTACGTTTTACAAATACCAATTTGAGTTCTTTATGTTTGATGCATTATGTTGTAGGAGTTGTTTGGAAACACTTGATGCATATAACCTCCTTGTCTAGAAATATATATACCTTGAACCCTGTGTAGGTCCAGGATCAAATAAATGCCTAGCCATGCTTAGTTCGGTAGAAGTCAGGTGATTTCCTGTCACTTGCGAGCTATAGGTGGATACCTAGTCACGGTTGGCTATATTTGCTATCGTGGAAAAGAACCATGTGATGATGTAATTGGAGGTCGGACGGAGTCTATGTTGTAGGTTGACTCATGTGATTCCGTCTGTGCCGATTAAGGACCTCATCGTTGTTGGTCCTTGTCATTTTGAACACAACCTTTCACTTAGCAGGCTAGATAACTTGTTCCGATAGCGAAGCTGAGTAGCTCAACTCAGGCCGGAAGTTGTTCTGTTTGAGTGCGCACACTGGAGGTAGTAAGGATGTACGGGGAGCCAGATGTGAGCCCAAGGGTAGGCTGGGCCTGAGCATCCTGGCAGCTGGTCAGTCCCTGAGGGTGCAGCGCTGATCGAACCCACGAAGTTGAGTCCTGAGTTATACCAAAGGTGACCCGACGCGACCCCCGATGGGGGAAGTGTGGGTTTGTGTTAGGATTTCTGCCCAGCTGGTTGAAATCGATTCGAATCGCTGTCTCTCCCGGATAGTCAGAAAACTTGACTGAGCTTCCTTCTATCATAGTAAGAACAATGAAAGTGAAATGGCTATGATGGTGATATAATAAATGGCTATGGTTACTATTGTTGTGCTTCATAATTGTATAACACATGTTTGGCATAGGTTAGTTGCTAATCTAGAGTTGAGTTGCTATAATTAACTTGAAGACCGAATTATAAAATGTGTAGTTCAACTAGTGGCTTTTTTATGCAAAATGTTGTCAAGCTAACTCTACTTATAAAGTCTTGCATGATCCTTGGTGTCGCTTTATTATTGGTTTAAGACGGGTAAGTCTAGCTGAGTGCCTTCTCGTACTCAGGGTTTGTTTCCCACTTGTTGCAGATGGTACAGTGTATCATAGGCACTGCAAGAACTGCTTCTCTCAAGCTGTGGATGAGGAGTGAGGCCACGGGCAAGGTCCTTTTGTGTTGTCTTACCTATGATGCTTTTGTCGGACTTGATCATGAACTGGCATGTATTTGAAACGTGTGTGTGATGATGGTTTCAAAACTATATTGCTTCCGCTACTGCAGTTGAACTTGGTGTTGTAATATTTATATTGGAACTCCGATGTACAATGAACTATTTGTGAACTTTATGTAATGTATGACATGGATGTTGAATCATGTACGATCTTTGTTGGTATGTTGGATGTTTTGAGGTCCTTCATGACACTCGACGGACTACCGGGTTATATGGGCTCAAGTATGACAGCGCAACAGCTCCGGTGGTTGACATTATACTTGTGCTCTTATAAATTGGTCGGTTCTGCAACAGACTCCAGTGCATGCATCCCTCCAGCCAGACAAGAAAATTATTACTACGTGAGACTACTAAGGCCAGTCTCAGTGCAACGTTTCATGTCTCTGTTTCCAATACTACAGTTTTGAAAATTGGAAATGAAACAACTTTTGTCGATGGATAGTGTTGTTTCACTGTTTTATAGGCTTGCTGTAGCTTTTAATTCTTGTGTTTTGTTTGTGATCAAATGTGCTAGATAACTTTGTAGCCGTTTGTACAGATGGGATCAATTGTTATCTTGTAGCCTTGCGTCCTCATGATATTGGACAGGAATACAGCAGTAGAACCTTTCCCCTTGGTGCCGGCGATATGCACACAGCCTACAGACACATTAATTCAGCTACTACATCTTTGCTTTCACTCAACAGAACTAGCTCCAAAGATGCCATCCGGGAGACCTCACCGGGAAGTGCGTGTGGGGGTCGCCGAGCCCTGCGGAGGAGGCGGCGCATGCGTCCGATGTCGAATCCGCCGTAGGAGTCGGTGCCGGCGCGCGCGGCATGCCCGAGCGCTCGTAGTTGCGCGGGCCGCTCCATGTAGTCGAAGAAAACCACGAGTGGACCCTATGCGGCTCCGGTGATAACCGAGAGGCCGCGATGGGCGACGATGCCCCTCCGTAGAAGACCGCGCGGGAGGCTGGGTAGCGGTGGCCGAGCATCCGTCGCGGCCGTGCGGCGGTGGTGGGGGAGGCGACGGAGGGCGCATGGTGGCGATTGTGGCCGTGACGCTCAGAACCTACGTTGGATCCATGCCGGGAGATGAAGAAGAATGGCGCTCCGCCCTAGCTGCTCGGCTCTGGATCTCCGCCACTGCGCAGGAAGAAGAAGAATGGCGGGAGAGCGAGAAGGATGGCGCAAAGGATTGGGGCGGAGGCGCGCGCGCACGGGTTCGAGCCCGACGAAATTTCCCCCCTCAATTTTGTCTTCCGGTTTTGAATGTGTTGGAAACTGTGCACGCTCGTTTCATCCCCATGAAACATTTCCTTTCTCTCTCCTCCTCAAATCATGCAAAGATTCTATTTTTGATGATGTGTCACCGTATTTAATGTGTATGAAACCATGAAATGCCCATTCTGTTTTGGCATAGCGCTCCTAGAGCAACATGTGTGTAGAGGTACATATCGGATTAGGACAGGACAACGGGTCTCACCCAACCAGCCTTGACGAGGTTGTTGTTGTGACATGTTCTGACAACTCATATGGTAGTTATGTAGAGATTGCGAAAGAACGCCTCAAAGTTTGGGTAGACTAGCTGGTCAACCCTCACCCCACAGAGTCGGCCTCATTGGTGCTATTCCAACCAGCAGCTTCAACCTCTCCTGCAAAAATACTGGCAATAAGCTTTTCTTCATCCCTCCAACCGAAAGTAAAACTTGCAAGCATGTGAAGCCAATTGATAAAACTAGTTTGGGGTGGCTTTAGTGGCTTCTAATACAGATCGGCGTGCTGTATATTAGAGCAGGTACAATAATTGGCTATAGCCAAGCAAATGCTGATGTGGAGCAGAGAAGTAAGGAGGTGAGAGAGAGGAGAGCTCGGCTCTCATGCAAGTAACAAGCTGGGCATAGATGCATATGCAGTAGTGGGTCCGTGCACTAAGTGAATGTGAGAAATATTAGGAAAGAGAAGATGGGGTATGGGTAAAACTAACAATAAAAAGTTTCTTATAGACAAATAAAAGACTACTATTGTATAGCTTGGCTCTTGCAACTTGGCTAATAGTTAAATACTTAGCTCTATTATTGGCCTTGCTCTTAGAGAAACCCAAGCTATAATAAACCCGACCAATGAGGCTCTAGTGCATGCATGCATCCCTCCACAGCCCAGACAAGAAAATTATTACTACGTGAGACTACTTGGATTAGTTACGTACGTACGTGTTGCTGGCCCAGGCTGGCCGTAAGCTATGTGGTCTAGCGTCTAGATCTAGATCATATGAACGCGCGTGATGATTAGACCAGTCAAACGGTTGTTGGTTAAAATTAGTCGCTAATTCATCATGTCGGGGGACTATCCCTGTCGAGGTTATATAGCAGCTATATATTAGTAATGTGCATGCAGTGACAATTCTAGTAGTACTGGCAGTACCTTCTCAACGTTACGTTCTGGTAAAGATTCTGCCGCTGATGCTCAGACTTCGGGAGGACCAGACAAGCCGAGGAATTGAAGAAAGCAGCGTGAGATGCGCGTACTCAACTCAAGTACAAACCGTGATCATGTGGCATGCACTACGGGATACAGCCCAAAAACACTCGACACAAGGTTTTTTGCCGAGTGTAACCACTCAGCAAATGACACTAGGGAAACTTTTTAACGGCAAACGATGTTTGCCGAGTGTTTTTTGTCGGACACTCGGCAATTTGCCGAGTGCCCAAAAAACACTCGGCAAATATTTTTTAGAAAAAATAAAATAAAGGAAGCGGCCTGCCACCACCGCCACCGGCCCACCACCACCACAGCCGGCCGCCACAGCCGCAGCCACCCACCACCACAGCCGGCCGCCACAGCCGCCGGCCACCACCACCACCACCAAAGCGGCCTGTCGCCCGGCCGCCGCCGCCGCCACCACCACCACCACCACCACCACCAAAGCCGCCTGCCGCCGCCACCACCACAACGCCCCCACGCCGCCGCCGCCGCCGCCGACCCACGCCGCCCACCACCAGAGCCCAGATCCGGCCGCCACCGGCCGGATCCGGGAGATGGAGGGCCTGATCGGGGGGGGCTGGGGGTGGGGGGAGATAGAGAGGCGGGGGGAGGGGAGCGGGGAGGAGAAGACAGGAGAGAGGGAGGGGGAAGCGAGAGAGAGAGAGGAGGGGAGGGGGGGGGAAGGACGGGATAGGAGGGAGCAGGGGGGGTAGGCGAGGGGACGGGGGCATCGGGAGAGGGAGGAGGGGAGGAGGGGCGCCGGGAGAGAGGGAGGGGGCTCAGGCCAGGATTGAGGGGAGGGGGTGGGCGGCGAGGAGCGAGGAGGCGGAGGGGGGGGGAGGAGGGGGGAGGAGAGGAAGCGGGGAGGAGGGAGGAGGGGAGGGAGCCCGGAAGGGAGACGGGGATGGGCAGCGAGCGCTGATCTGGGGGAGTGAGAGGGAGAGAGGGGAGGGGAGGGGAGGGGAGGGGCAGCGAGAGGGAGAGCTGGGGGGAGGAGGAGGGAGGGGGCGCAGGTGTGCGAGAGCTTCTTAGGGGGCGGGGGCGGTGTGGGGGGGGGGGGGAGGGAGGAGGCATGAGTTAATTAGGAGAGAGTGGTTTGCCGAGTGACCTAGATCCGGACACTCGGCAAAAAAAATCATTTTTTTTCTTTCCCATCTTTTATAGAATTTTTTTATTTCTTTGCCGAGTGCAAAAAAAAACACTTGGCAAAACCTCTATTTGCCGAGTGTTTTTTCTGACACTCGGCAAACACCCTGTTTGCCGAGTGTTTTTTTTTGCCGAATGTTTTTAGCTCAGCAAATTTGAGGTTTCCGGTAGTGATGCTTTGATCTCTGCATGTTTGCTCAAGCAAGTAGCAACGAATTACAAGATGTTTTTGTGGTTAGTGATTTTGGGAAGGTACAAATAAATACAGCTGTATGATTTTTTTTCCAATTTTTATTTTCCAATTGTGCCATATTAAACTGTAACCATTTGCAGACGTGATTCTCAGTTGTACTTAGGGCCTGTTTGGATAAAGAGCTAATCTCTAGTGAGCTGGTGGGCTCATTTTTTTTTAGATAAGTCTTCAACTAGTTCTTAGCCAACTAGCTAACTAACCTTGGCTAATTAGAGCTAATTTTTAGTCCAATTAGTAACTAGTCCTAGCATATCCAAACATGCCCTTAATTGGCCCGGTTTTCCATTTGGAACCTCAAAGGCCCAAAATTCTTGTCTAACTACTCTGTTACTAGTAGTAGTGTAGTTATAGACTACAAGTATGTTATTAAAAACAACAAAAAAATCACTCACCCGTCGAGAAAGTACGCCCAGGGGCTCGTCACGCCCTGAATGGCAACAACAGAATCTACGGAGTGCCATGAGAGTCTCTCGGCGACTTCCCTCCACCCCCCACGCCGCCCCTACACCTTCTAGAGTTCGAGGCCGTGGGAGAAGAGGACCAGCAGGAGACCCAAACAACAGGAAGTTCCAGAAGGCGAAGAACAGGGCCCCGGAAGAGTTGCCTGAGTGCCCTCGACCATCGACCCTCAGCTTTTATAAAAGGCAAGCCCCGAAGCATTCTAAACCTCCTACGTTTTATAGATACCAATTTGAGCTCTTTATGTTTGACGCATTATGTTGTAGGAGTTGTTTAGAAACACTGATGCATATGACCTCCATGTCTAGAAATATATATACCTTGAACCCTATGTAGGTCCAGGATCGAAATAAATGCCTAGCCATGCTTAGTTCGGTAGAAGTCAGGTGATTTCCTGTCACTTGCGAGCTATAGGTGGATACTAGTTACGGTTGGCTATATTTGCTATCGTGGAAAAGAACCATTGTGATGATGTAATTGGAGGTCGGATGAGTCTATGTGGTAGGTTGACTCATGTGATTCCGTCCTGTGCCGATTAAGGACCGCATCGTTGCTAGTCCTCGGTCATTTTGAACATAGCCTTTCACTAGGCTGGCGTATATCACTCGTTTCGACTGCGAAGCCGAGTAGGCTTAACTCAGGCTAGGAGTTGTTCAGTTTGAGTGCACACACTAGAGGTAGTAAAGATGTACGGGGAGCCGGAATGTGAGCCCAAGGGTAGGCTAGGCCCTGAGCATCCTAGCAGCTGGTCAGTCCCGGAGGGTTTTGCAGCGCTGATCGAACCTGCGAAGTTGAGTCCTGAGTGTACCAAAGGTGACCCGACCTACCCTAATGGGGGAAGTGTGGGTTTGTGTTAGGATTCTGATTAGCTGGTTGCAATCGATTACGAATCGCCGTCTCTCCCGGATAGTGAGAAACTTGACTGAGCTTCCTTCCTATCGTAGTAAGAACAATGAAAGTGAAATGGCTATGATGGTGATATAATACATGGCTATGTTTACTATTGTTGTGCTACATAATTGTATACCACATGTTTGGCATAGGTTTGTTGGTACTCTTGAGTTGAGTTGCTATAATTAACTTGAAGACCCGAATTATGAAATGGTAGTAGTTCAACTAGTGGCTTTTTATGCAAAATGTTGTCAAGCTAGCTCCACTTATAAAGTCTTGCATGATCCTTGGTGTCGCTTTATTCTTGGTTTTTGACGGGTTAGGTAAGTCTAGTGAGTACCTTCTCGTACTCAGGGTTTATTCCCACTTGTTGCAGATGGCACAGTGTAATCATAGGTACTACAAGAACTGCTTCTCTTAAGCTGTGGACGGGGAGTGAGGCCGCAGGCACGTTCCTTCTGTGTTTGTCTTACCTATGATGCTTTTGTCGGACTTGATCATGAACTGGCATGTTTTTGAAACATGTGTGTGATGATGGTTTCAAAATTATATTGCTTCCGCTACTGCAGTCTGAACTTGGTGTTGTAATATTTATATTGGAACTCCAATGTATGATGAACTATTTGTGAACTTTATGTAACGTATGACATGGATGTTGAATCATGTACGATCTTGGTTGGTATGTTGGATGTTTCGAGGTCCTTTGTGATACTCAACGGAACTACCAGGTTTATATGGGCTCAAGTATGACAGCGCGACTGCTCCGGTGGTTGATATTGTACTTGTGCTATTATAAATTGACTGGTTCTGCTATAGCTGGCATCTAAGCAAGGTTCAACATTTCTTGTCATAGGTGTAATTAAAACAAAGGTTTTTGTTTTACAAAACCAATTTTGGCAACTTATAGCTATATATATAGGCTGTTCAAATCTGAAATTTGAATCTAACGTGTGCCAGTGATCATTTCCTTTATGCCCAGATAAGGATTTTAGGTGGCTTAGTAAGTACTAACTTTGGGGGTTTGCTTTCTTGCAATTTTTATTTCGTCTGTCAATACGGTGTGCTATTGTATGGGTGCCATTCATTCGAATGGTAATGTATGGATCAATATACCTCTACGCCAAGGTAAGATGGTGAGTGGCATGACTGCAAGATGTGAGCGTTGCGGTCTAAGGAGAGTGGTAGTTGTGATACTAAAGTATATATAAGCCTCATATATATACAGAGGTATTTAATGTGGGTTAGTTTTGATACGGCTGTATATGTATATTTATATGTATGTATGGACGTATTTACATATGGGTAGCTTTGGTCCAGAAGTATATATATTGGGTATGTATATATATATGGAAGTATTTAGCTTTACAACTTAGAGACCAGATTTTCATTTCCGCATATATATAATTGTGGGGTTGGGCTGAAATGAAATTCTTCTGTAGGTACACTAACAGCGAAACGTGTAGCCCGACTAGTTACGCTTATATTATGAGAGAACGTATGTATACCAATGTGTATATTGTTAGAACCTAATGTTTTCCTAAGTTTGTGAGGACGTACGGAACGTGTATGCATCATGATAACTCATTCATTTATATTTTTGCATTGTTTCCTCCCCTTATAAGTTTCTTATCCTATTAAATATGTCTTTTTTAACGCAAGACTTGTTCTCACAAGAGTTGCACTATTTTTGGTACAGATGGCAGCACCAGGAGCACCGGCTACGAACGATAGGTTCCTGGGTTTGTTTGGCACCCCCGCTTTGCTTTGGAGGGTGTTGCACTTCGTGGGGTACACGGAGCTGCCTCGCTACTTTTGGACACAGGAGTACATGGAGGGGCAGCCATGGTATGAGGTGCAGGTGACCATTTGTGCTCGTGCACAGCCACCACAGTGGCTGGAATGGAGAGCTGAGTCCGAGGGGAAGTCCCCTTGGAAAGGTGCACAGGTGGCTGCCTTTGAGATTTTGAGCAAGATCTGTCAGCAACATGGTGATGAGCTCACGGGCAGTGCCACTGGGACCTTTCCTCAGGTGGATCCGTCAGTTACAGCTTGGGTATAGGCTAACCACAATGCTTTGGTACTGGACCGCAATGAGCGGGTCTAGAGTTCGAGTCCTACTAAGTGCCTTGTTTGCCGTGATGCAGATGATCAATGCGAGATAGGATACTCGGGATTTCTGGCAGGAGTCTTATACCATCTGTGTGGACAAGCTTATGAGAGCTGAGGCCACACAGCGGAAGCTGAGGATGGCATGTACGCAAGCACAGGAGGATAGCTAGGGAGGCTCTTTGGGACACGGATGACGCTCTAACAGCACTTGGGGCCATCTAGTCTCAGATGGTATAGGCAGGACAACAGAGGGATGAGGCCAACCGTCGCGCAGCGGCATTAGAGGAAGCCAGGACCAGGACTATGGTGCTAGCTGGTCGTCAGGAGATAGAGTTTGGTTGGAGGAGGAGGAGTACCTGCGTTGACTTCAGCTGGCCCAAAATACCATTGCAGAACTTCAACACGACGTCCACTGCCTCAACAATATCCTTGACTCCATTCCTCCCCCAGATGTAGAGGAGGACCTAGACATCTTGATTGAGGATGATGGTTGGGAAACGTTTGAGGTCGAGCAAGAAGGAGAATGTTGATCCCGTGGAGGACAACGATGATGATCCTATGTCCAAAATCAACAGTGACCACTCGGACGAGTAAGAGTAGCGGTAGTGACTAGCTAGTTATGCTAGATGTTATCTTTTGTGATTTTAAGTAGTGGATATGTAACCTAGGTCTTGATCTAGTTTAGTGCGACCCTTTGATTTAACCTTGCAACCTAATATGGCTGATCAGTGATGATTGTAATGACGCTGAAAAAGTCCAGTCTATTAAACCTAGCAATTTTGGGTTGTATGTGAACGTGTTACTGGTGTACCAAGTAATATAATTGGCGATGTTGTGTTGTGGAAATGAATTATTGTGCCGCTGACTTTATGTATGAATTTATTCTCTCAAGTGAATTTAGTTTGGCATAAGTATAAAATCCTTCTACAATTATTTGGCATCATCCAATAATTACTTATTGTTGCACTTCTGCAGATGATGCGCACCCATGGTCAGGTGTTTACTGGAAGTCAGGATGGTAACAGCAATCCACCACCACTCCCGCCGCCACAAAAACGGAGTTGTTTGCTCAGTTTCTGGGGAACCAGCGTGCTATGGAGGAAATGGCTATGCAATATTGCATAGAATACCGCACGCGGGGGACATCAGCATCAGGGTCAGAACCTAACTAGTATAGCACATTCAAGGATTTCTTGGACACAAAGCCACCTATCTTCAAGGAAGCAGAGGAACCACTACAAGCTAATGAGTGGTCTAAACACAATTGAGTAGACGTTTTGCCTTCTGAGGGTACATATCAGATGAATGAAGCTGAGTATGCCTCACATCAGTTGCAGGGACCCACAGGTATATGGTGGACCCACTACTTGTCTACCTTACCTACTGTGTGCTACTGTCAGTTGGGATCAGGTTTGGATAGCCTTTAGGGGACATCACATACCCCCAGCCTTATGAGGATGAAGGCCGCAGAGTTTATGAAGCTCACGCAGGGAACCAAGACCCTCACTGAATACATGCATGCTTTCAACAACTTGTCGATGTCTGCGCCTGAGTTTGTGAATACTGAGGAGAAGAAAATTGAGAAGTTTTAAGCGTGGACGTAGTACTAAGCTGATGAAGACCATGGCAAATTCTAAGTGCGCACTTACAACGAGTTTGTCAGTGATGCTCTTACCTAGGAAAACCATAACAATTGCATGCTGCAGCTAAGGGGCGTAAGCGAGAGCCTTTGAGGCAGGTGCATTAGTACTGTCCACCTACGCCAAGGTTCAGGCCACCAAAGAAGAAGGCACATCCCAACCAGCAACAGAAAGTGTATCGTAGGCCTTTTTCTATTGCTCTACCAAAGGGAAGTGCAGGACAGGGAAGATTCAGGGGACACCAAGGCACAACTTACCATGCTTCAACTGCAACGAGCTCGGTCACTTTGCAAAGGAGTGCCCTATCCCAAGAAAGGCAACAACCAGAAACTAGGCAACCAGAGGCAGGCAAATGCTAATGCCCATTCAGGGCATGTTCATTACATTGCCGATGGAAGAATTCCTGAGGAGAGGTTGTCACTGCTAGTATGTATCTTGTGAACCAACACCCTGCAATTGTTTTGTTTGATTCTCGAGCTTCACATTCTTCCATGAGTCAACATTCGCATCTGAGCATAATCAGAAGATAAAAGTTGTAGACTAGGGTGGCTACTGTATAAGTTCAGCTAGGCCTAGTATATCTACCAACCAGATAGTTCGAAATGTACTCATCTTAATAGGAGGAAGGGAGTTTACTATGGATCTTGTAGTGTTACCAGGTTGGGGGATAGATGTGATCTTGGGTATGCACTAGATGAGTGGTCATGGAGTCATTATTGATACCGCAAATAGAACCATCAAGTTGATGGGAACCAAAAGGGGATGGTACATTTATGGTTGCCACTTCCCAGGTGTTTTGACCTTCAAACTTTATCTTGTGCTATCCGGACACAACTCTCTTTGATATTCTAGTGGTATGTGATTTTCCAGATGTATTTCCTGATGAGTTACCTAGTTTACCACCGGATAAAGATGTGGAATTTGCAATTGAGCTAGTGCCTAGTACAACACCCATATCTAGGAGACCTTATAGGATGCCACCAAATGAGCTAGCCAAACTCAAAATTCAGTTACAAGAGTCATTGCTAACCTACGGACCTTGCTAACCACCGCTCCTATTTTAGCACAACCTGATAATGAGAACCTTTTGATGTGTTCTTATGCAGGACGTCCGAGTCATTGCTTATGCCTCGCGTCAACTAGGGAAGCATGAAGTTAATTATCCGACCCATGACTTGTGAGTTAGCAGCCAGTTGTTCATGCACTAAAGATTAGAGGCACTATTTGCTTGGGAAGTGTACCAGATCTATACAGATCACAAGAGTCTCAAATATATCTTCACTCACCTGAGTTAACATGAGATAGGAAGATGGTTAGAGTTGATCAAGGATTATAACTTAGAAGTGCATTATCATCCTGGCAAGGCAAATGTGTTGCAGACGCCTAAGCCACAAATTTCATTGTAATTCCTTGGGGGCACTATTGGAAGATGGATTTAATCTGTTGCATCCTACTGTGTTACATAACTATCACTGTTAGTTGCTCGGTTGATGAGCAAGACCATCGAAATTCAGAAGACCGATGTAGGTGTGTTTCACATCAAGAGAAAGATGAAAGAGACAGGAACCAAGCATTTTAGACTAGATGATAGAGGTGTGCTATGGGTTTAAGAATCGACTTGTGGTGCTAAAGGATCGTGAACTTCGAAACCAAATTTTAGATGAAGCTCAACTCTTCCAAGTTATCTATCCATCTTGGTAGTAGCAAAATGTACCAAGACTTGAAAACACATTCTGTGGACCCAAGATGAAGAAAGAAATCATAGCCTATGTTGCTAGAAGTGATACCTGTAGCAGAGTCAAGGCAAATCACCTAAAACCTTACTGGACTACTTCAACCTTTATCTATTCCCGGTTGGAAGTGGGAGGAGATCAGCATGGATTTTATTGTTGGACTTCCACCCACTCAGAAGGGTTTTGACTCTATATGGGTAATTATAGATCGTTTGACCAAGTCCGCACACTTCATTTCGGTCAGGACCAATTATCGACCGCATCAATATGCAGAACTATATATAGCTCAGATAGTACGTTTGCATGAGGTACCGAGAATCATCGTGTCAGATAGGGGATCTCAGTCTATTGCTCATTTCTAGGAGCAATTGCACAGACAATTAGGTACCAACTTAGTTTGAAGTATACCTGAAGGTATTACCAATGAAGGGGGTACAATGGTTTGGTGTAAAAAGAAAACTTGCACCTAGGTATGTAGGTCCCTACAATATTCTTGAGAAAAGTGGGAGAGTAGCATACAAACTGTAGTTACCTCCATAGATGAGCGCTATTTTCAACGTCTTTCACGTATCTCAATTGAGGAGATGCTTGCGTGTTCCTGAAGAAAGAGTCAAAACGACAAATATCAAGGTATAATCAGACCTTGCTTATGAAGAGAAGCCAGTACCAACTATTGGATAGTAAAGAGAGAGTACTCGGAACTGAGTGATTAAGTTCCACAAAGTAATGTGGGAGTAATCACAGTGAATGGCATGATGCAACATGGGAGAGAGAGGATTATCCTCTACGTGAAGCTTACCCCCACATTGTATGAAAAATGGTATGGGTCACCCAATTCAGGGTGAGATTACCTATAAGGGGGAGTGGCTATCAAAACCCCAGTGTTAGGGCTTGGCCTTTATTGCACTTGGCTTGCATGAGCATAAGTATCATCGACTCATTCATGTAGCATAGAGCATAAGGACTGAGACATTTATTCTCTACTCTAGGTTTATCTTCATGAGATGCTTAATTATACATGTCATATGCCTTATGGTCATGCTTGGTTAATGCAAGTGGGTGTTGTTTGGTCACCAAAACTACTTAGACATACTTAGAATGAAAAATGGAACCAAGTTTGTATTCATGAGTTGACCAAAAATGCTTCTAAGTGATAGTTCTACTTAGAGAGCTTGCATAGCCATGGGACCTAAAAAAAAGTTGTAGTTTAGGTCATGTAGAACAAACTTTGTTTAAGGGGCAAGAGCTGAATCAGTGCTTAAGTTGGTCAAATAGGGCTTCCAAAATTCAACTTAATGCTGTTTTAAAACTTGAATTTTTTTTAAGTCATTGGCTGAATTAC